>NC_056739.1:1600664703-1600899703 GCF_019279795.1 Protopterus annectens
TGTAGGTTATGTACATGTAACACATCTACGTATAATGCATGCTGTGCATGTTTGCTGTGAGACATTAAACATCTCAGTTAAGTTAGTAGCTGCCTCAATCACATGCAATGCACAGAGCAGCAGGCACATTTGTGGCAACACTGTAGTGCACATTGGATATGCATAGTTGCTACAGCTGTACACAACAGAACACGTTTATCATATGCAGTACAGGAAAACATGCTACATTTGGCATTACCACACACCCGCTGTAAGGTCACACTTCAGTATCCCACATGTCATGCACACACACACATGATGTACCTCAGGGGTAGAGGCCTACCATGGGGCTGTGCAACACTCTTCAACACATAGCACAGTCATGTTAGGCAATGCTCCCTATTGGGCACCTCACAAACCCATGTACAAAGTGGCTGTGTAATTGTGAATGTAGCCACGGCACTGCAGTTCAGGTACAGCATGCTAGACGGTGGTCTTGCACACATTAGTAGCTGTAAGTGACCACAAGATGCATGAAGATGATGGCACAGGGTACTACACCCCATCCAGTTACAGTGACCACAGTACTACTCAGGGCAGTCATCGCTGTGCACCTCAATGTTGTGTGTGTGCAAACATCTGCACCTATACACAATATGCATAGCATGTTGTGTGTGTGCTTACATATGCCAGTATATACAATATGCACAGCAGTTGCCATCCGATCAAAGTGTCACGTATATGTCATGGAATGCTAGTGGGTGTATAGGTCACATGACACACATTGGGTATGTGTGGTGTTTAATGTTGCAGTTGTGAAGCATGCCATGCCATGGCTGGCACCGACATATCTGCAATATGTCCCACACTCACCATAACCACTGTACACTGGCCATGTTGAGCAGTGGGATTCCTTCATGTCAACATGCACCACTCATCCCGTGTGTGTACATAGCATGCATGTGCTACACCTGTCCCCACTATTATCTGCTATGGACACAGACACTGTACTTAGACATGGAAATCTATGTGTCTCACAGATGACACATGCAGCCATGGAATGTATACCTGTGACTGATGGTGCACAGAGCATTGCAGAGCTGATGATAGTTGCACAGCGATGTTGTGTCCAGGTACACATTATGTTCCAGGGTGTAGCAAATCACTGAACAACTACACAGTTGCATCAAAGCCATGTACACTTCCATGAAATAGGGACGTCTACACTTTCACTTCATGGTCTTGTGCAACACATATTCTGCATGCTGACACGTGTGTGGTGACTGTTTGCCTTGTGATACTGACACCCACCTTCACCCACTATAGAGTAAGTGTTGGATTTTTGGTGTGTGTGTGTATGTGCTGTAGTGAGGAGTGTATATGTGTGCATGTGTGCATGTGTGCATGTGTGTATGTGTGCATATGTTCATGTGTTCATGTGTGCATGTGTGCATGTGTGCATGTGTGCATGCATCATGTGCAGACTGTAAAGTCTGTTTCCTGTCTTCCTCTCACAGGTGCTGAGTTAGGGGTGGCCGAAATCAGCAGGGAACCTGAAGCCACTAATAGTGGTGATGATGAGACAGGTATTGTGATGGCACAGGAAGGTTTGACAGGGTCTGTCGTTGGTCCACCAATCAACAATACACAGCGTTCAACCCCATCTATGTGCACAATCATACTGTCAATACATCCCTCACCACCAATGGCCATAGGCATGGGACAGCATACAGTTGGCATTGACCGAGAGAGTGTGGCACCCATGACACTTGCATCCCCTCACAGCAGCCATAGCCAGATTCTTGGAATGGTACCACATAGGCGGAAGTCCAGGGGTTCTCGGGGGAGCACCGCTGGTCATATTGCCCCTGGCAAATGTGCCCTCACAGGTCTTATGAAGTCCAGTATGTTCTGGGCTGTAATGCAGGCTCAGGCACTTATAGAACGGTACACCAGACAGGGACTTAGGGTGCAGAGGGCCCATTACACCGCTATCAATGACAGCATCCGTCACCTTGCCAGTGCCATCCAGAATTACACCGAGGTCATTGATAGACGTTGGGGGGAGACAGTAGCTGCCCTCCACAATATGTCTTCCATGAGCCAGGACTGTGCAGGACAGTTGCGACGTCGACATGGACGCATGCCTGCAACAGCAAAAGCTGGCAGTGGTCACGGACGGCCCACAGTTCACAGTCGCTCTGTAGTGTCAGTACCAGCCCCAGCCATGCTGGGGCTGGCCTGTCCATTGACCGTCCCAGTAGACCACATGCACGTGGCTCTGGCCAGTCCCAGCAGGGACATGGGTCTAGTCATCATACCTCTGCCTCTGATGATAGTACCCAGTCGGGGTTGGTACCCGATACTGTCCGTAGCACCCCTGCCAGGCATAGGTACTGTGTCCGTGGCCGGAGACAGTGATCTGTACAGCCTAGCAAGTTCAGTCTGTGGCTGTCCCACAAACTACCGTATATGGCAGCCACATGGTGGAGCTGTGCACATGCAGACACACACACATCAACCAAACAACTAATGCTCACACATACACACACATTACATCAACGTTGGCCCATGCTGTACTGTTGTCCCTCACACACACACACACACACACACACACACACACACACACACACACACACACACACACACACACACACACACACACACACAGACATGTCAATTGGATGGGTCAATGTCAGGCTCTGGCAAACAACACACCCTGTGCATATGATGATACCTGTGTCGCCTCCTGTCATCTGTAACATTGATGCAGGAACAGGATAACATGGTGCTGACACACAGGGTGACATTATAGCAGTGTAGCAATATTAGCAAGTTGTCAACAGGAAAGTGTAATGACATCCTTGTAGGTATGTCTGATCAGGCATTATGCATCACAGCTCTGATTGTCAATGTAGCATTGTTTACACCACTGTTAGGTCTGTGTATGTATTGTCCACCCATGTGCCACTTGGCTGAAGTGTACTGTGTTGCCAGCATGTGTTAGTGAGTAGACAGTATGTGTGTGATGTGTGCAGTACAGATTAGCAAGTGTACATCTGTGAACATGGTGGGTGCGCACTGTCTGCATGTTCGTGCATGGTGGACACATGGGACGTGTGGCATACCCAGTTGTACACATTAACATCTCATAGTAACTTTCAATGGCCAGTATGCATTCTACTACAGTTATGTACTAACATGGGTCCACATGTGTGTATGACATGGGTTGACACTATGCTGTGGGTGATACTGTTAATATCTGTCAATGATTTGCAGTCTGGTAGTATACACAACCTCAACAGCATGACTATAAGCAATCACTGGATGATGTCCTGACAAATGACACACAGTTGTAGGGAACTCAGTAACAGCTGGATCCTTCCAGTACTATACTCGAATACTAACCAGTGGTATTGACCGCCACCCATTCCTGGGACCACACCTGTTTGGCATATAGCCCCCTTAGGTACATGCAAACACACTAGGGATGTGTCCATCCACATCTGGGAATGCATGCCTTGGCCTACAATGCATTCCCCGGATGAGACGCATATCCTACACAAGGGTATCATACAGACAGATACCTGTTGTCTGATACATGCTGTATAGCAGCAAGCCTGCTATGGCATAGTCATCCACATTTACTATACGTACTATCCTGTCAGTACCACATTGATGGTAGACCTCAACATGTATGTTGGGTACTAATATGTACATACAGCCTCATTTTATGTCATGTGTCCCTTGGTATCCACGTATCCATAGGTATTGTGGAGTCCCTCGGTGTATCACATAAGACATTAGAGGCCTGAATGCATATCCACAAGGCAGTTGTATACCTATACAGACTGTTCATTATTGACAGTCGTTGTTGTGTATGAACATGTCTGACATATACCCTCACTCACACTACTCTTTAGTAACTGTCATGGGTTTGTGTGGCACAGATGACCTTGGCCACAGATCACAACAGTGGACGGCCTTGCCACATACCTACATATGTGACCTATGATCTGAGAAGCAGCGGCACAACCTGTCAATGGAAACAGATGTATTCATGTGGTATGCAGGTTTCACACCTATGTACTGATTTAGGGGACATGTACCCATATATATTTGCCATGCAGATATCCTGATGTGTGCAATGCACTTACTGTTTTAATCATAATATGTCCTACCATAGTAAAACCAAAACCCACCCCGCATTGACCAACAGTGACACACAAACTGTCAGTGTTTGCAGGATTCAAACCCCTACTTAACTATGTTATGATACTAATGAGAAACACATTAACAAGGCGCGCTATTTGCTTTACTGGCAGGTTTGCCTTCTCCATCTGTATTTGTAGGATGGTGACATCATCAGACTTTGCAAAGAGGAATGTACCTCTTTTAGTAAGTTTTCCCAGTCTCCAAAAAGGAAACACCTCTCAAAGGAAACAACACACATACACTCACTGTTTGCAGGATTCAAGAGTCAAACCCCTATCTAACTATATTACGACACTAGAGAGAAACACATTAACATGGCATGCTATTTGCTTTACTGGCTGGTTTTCCTTCTCCTGCTGTATTTGTAGGATGCTGACATCATCAGGCTTTCCAAAGAGGAATGTACCACTTTTAGTGAGTTTTCCCAGTCTCCAAAATGGGAACACCTCTCAAAGGAAGCTGCACATATACACCCCCCCCCCCAGCACACACACTCAATATCAGTGTTTGCAAGATTCAAACCCCTACTTATCTTTGTTATAATACTAGAAAGACACAGATTAACACGGCACACTATTTGTTTTATTGGCTGGTTTCTCTTCTCCTGCTGTATTTGTAGGATGGTGACATCATCAGACTTTCTAAAGAGGAATGTACCTCTTTTAGTGTGTTTTCCCTGTCTCCAAAAAGGGAACACCTCTCAAAGGAAACTGCACACATACACCCACCCCACACACACACAGTCAGTGTTTTCAGGATTCAAACCCTTATGATTCTAGCGAGAGATGCATTAACACGGCACACTATTTGCTTTACTCATTGGTTTCCCTTCTCCTGCTGTATTTATAGGATAGTGACATCATCAGACTGGACATGGTGATGTGTGTACAATTTGTTTTATGCCATTCCAGGAATGGTCCATGTGGGCAGCAGGTGTCAACAGCTTGAACAAGACCTCATAATCCTTACCTTGTGTGATCTATCTGTGGACACATTGACATTCCGTCATATGTCAACACATATTTATGCACAGCTTGTTGGTTTTGTGGATACTACATGTGTCTGGGATGTTGATAAAGGGCTATTCAAAGTCTATGTGAGGTATGTGTAGATGTGTTCAGTGATGTATGTCCTGGGTGGCTTCCTTGCAAACAGTCTAGCATGTTTGGGAACCACGATCCGCACATGAACATACCACAGTTGGTAGGGTTGTGTGTATGTCAGCTTCCAATAGCTCTGTTTATGACTGCAACCATGATGGACTCCATGACCTTGCAGATCAGACTTCATAGGCATACTGGACTTGACTTGCCATGGTGTGTTGTGCACCAACACTTGTGGGAAGTGCCATATGTTGCTGTAACACATTCAACGGTTCCACATCCTGTGTAGGGGGTGAGGCTCAGCTGACTGTTCAGGTGCAGGATCTGTTTGTTCTGTAGTTTGTGCATGACACATATTGGGAATCAATGTATTCCACTTGCTGCCATGCTTTTGGCATTGGGGTAGCTGCTCATCCATTCTACATGTGATATCTCCTGGTATGATGATATGGACTATTGTCAGTGGGAGGTGGGTATGTACATATGGGCCTGTCTGTCAGGATGTCGGCATTGTCAGTCAGGTACAGTTGGCCCTGACTCAGGACATATATGGGTGTACATTGCTATTTATGACATAGCTGAAGGAGGTGTCATGATTCAGTCTGGACTCCTTCTCAGCTACTCTTTACAAAGCACCAATGAACATGAGCACTAATCCCTGTTATACTCTTTTACACACTTAACACCCTACTGATCCTTTGTGATCAGGCTACAGAGTATGTCATCATAATATCCTGGCATGTCCAGGGGTCGGTTTTGTGTGTACCCTCCAGTCCAGCTGGTGACTATTGTGATATTGACACAATGTCACATCTGCCTCATGTATAAGGACAACCCTCTCCTCCTCCCGACAAACTCAGATATATGTGTGATATGCACCTACATAGACATACAGGGTGCTGAACTCTCTCGAACCATGACTGGCACAGTCTATCAGGTGGTGAAGGCAACCACACACTCCACATATCAGTCTCACATATCCTCTAGCGACAGCACTCAAACCACATTATCACACATAGACATACTCGGATGCTGTAAATGAACTCTGCCTAAGCAGCAGAGACCTCCAAAGCAGGCACACACACAACTGCTACCCAACTACAATACCCACATATCACATAGTTCACAATGTCAGTGTGCCACACAGTCAGTGCCTTTCGGGCTAAACAACACACCTAATACATTTGTAATAGGCAACGCTTATTGTCAGACACACTGACGTACCACTCACCAGCCCAAACAAGGGAATAGTAACTTTGGGCTGTCTGTCGGGTGCCAGGATCTGCCACATAACACATGCAGTCAGGTCGCTCCAAAGCAAGTACAGGACTGGCACCATCATTGTCCATGCTGGTGCATAACACCTCAGACGTTACTCCCTGGACCACATGACATGATACATGGAGGAACACTCTGATCATGTAGCCCTGGCCAGTATGACCCTGACCTTGTCTAGCATCTTACACCCACCAATTATGATGTCACAGTATACAGACAAACATATCACGTTTAACAGTTGCCTAACAAATTTGTTTCATTCATATGGGATACAGTGTCTGTCAGCATGTGGTGACATGCTCAACATGCCACATAGCTTCACTATGGATAGCTTGCAACTGTCACCCTTGGATTTTTGAATACTGGCTAAGGCTCTTGCTCCCACCATAGTGCCTTTTTTAAGCAGGGCTCAAAAGACAAACCCACCTCCATAGACATTACAGGTTAAATGAAACTAAGGGTAATGCTGCTCAACACCAGATGTGTTACCCTCATATTGCAGCCACTCAGGACTCTCCTCAGTATGGAGGATAGCGATATCTGTGCACTAACAGACGCGTGGTTCAGGCTCACTTATGCACACCAGCACTACCAGGTTATGTTTCATACCATGCTTTCTGACAACAAGACTTGGAACAGACAACACAACTAGGGGGAGTATCCATATACATCACAGATACACACACCTCTGGGTTAGTAACACTGCATAAAGCATCACAGACCATACATATACAACTACCATTGTGCAAAACCGCCTTTCAATTTGTTGCCTGCTACAGACCACCCTCCCAAACTCAGGAACCACACTCGGCTTTCATGGGAACTATGGAGAATATGAAGGTCTCCACAAACAACATTATATTGGGTGATTTCATATACACAAATATTGACTGGGGATACTACTCAAGCCCCAACACCCTCACCCAACAGTCGCTACAATTTGTAGACTCATATGCTATGGCACAACCAGTCAGCACTGCCATAAGGGGGAACCTGATCATCACCAACATGGGGACTCTATGTTCCACACCAGTGATATACCCCTCATTGGTAAGGTCAGAACATACATGTATCTCACTGGACATACATATACCCTCCACACACCCATCCTGGGTAATCTTGGTGAACTTCTCATGAGCCAAAGTCTCACATCACCAAAGCAAGGTGGTATCCTTCAGAGACCCTGAGACAGTGGCAAATATGGCTCACACTGCTGAATCCTTTACATACTCATTCTATGGACACCTAGTAGACTGCATGGATTGTGATATCCCAAATAACAACAGGACTCACTCCTCCAATGGCAGGGGACCTGTCTGGTAGACCCCAGCCATTAATAAGCTGTACGTCAGGAGGAAGCTACTACATGACAGAGCACAATCCCAGACTGGGAAGGCATCTGTGATCTGTACTAGCAGACAGCTACAATCAGTCATGAACTTTTCTAAGGGCCGCTTCTACCGGACAATTGCACCAGACCCGTAGGACTATCACACGGCCTTCTTCAGTTGTGTCAGGATCCTGGGTGGACACTCACTGATATGCTGTGAGTTACTGCATACTGACTAAACTTACCCTGAACCCACTGGCATTGCCAACATCCTGGCAAACAGGTTCACTGCAGATGTCTCCCCCCATCCCCCCTAAGGAGCAACTATCCATCCCAACAGAGTATAACCTCAATGACATCACACAGTATCAGGTGAGTGCTGTCCTCCCCAAAGCATACATTACAGTATCAATGGGACCAGATAGTGTCCCGGCCTGCATCTTACAGGAGCTTCATGACAGACGTAACCCTCACATTTCATCACTGTTCAATATTGGAGTTACTACAGGATATGTAGCCAAGGAATGGCATACAGCGACAGTCGTCCCATTCCACAGAGTTGGTGCCACAAAGGACCACAGACAATATTGCCCTATAAGCCTAACTAGCCTGTTCTGCAAAGCTACGGACAGTATTGTCATGGGACTCATACACATAGACATCGGTTACCTACAGACACTGTGTCCTACACATTTCAGCATTGTTGTGGGCAGATCTTGCCTCTTGAACCTGTTTGTATTCTTTAAACGATTAACAGGTCCATCAACATAGGGACAGTTATCCTCACAGCCTACCTGAACCTTGCAAAACCTTTCAATACAATAACCCACTGGGCCATTATGCATAGGCTCACCAGCGTCGATATGGACACATATCTCACATGATGGATTGCTACCTGGATCAGGGATATCACCCACATGGTTGGAATTGCAGGTGCCATGTCTGACTATACACCAGTTACATGTGGCATATCACACTGCTCAGTCCTGGGACCTCTCTTGTTCAGTATATATTTGTCTGCCGTACAGGCTACCACAGGGGGAGTATGGCTGAACATGTTCGCACTTGACTGCAAACTGGGTGCCATGATCAACTCTCCAGCTGCCACATGCATACTCAAACAGGGTCTCACAGAGATGGATGACTGGTGTCTGAGCCATGGCCTACAGCTAAATGCCATTAGTTGCATAGTCATCCCCTTTGGGAAAAACAACATGCCCACACATTACCCCATAGGTAGTACTCCATTACATATGGTAGGAGTTGTTAGGGGTTTGGGGACATGACTTGTTCGTACTGTCACCTTTGACATTCACGTTGCCAAAGTGGTTGGACACACCTTCTATATGGGCCACCTTATCCCATATGGTTTCACATCTAGATCGCGTGAGGTCATTGTGCCCCTATACTCATTACAACCATGCTTGGTTACAATGCCACATTTGGGGTGTACCTTACCCGACACCTGCAGCAACTGTACTGGCCACAGAAGTTCCTCACCAAGCAGATCTAGGGATTCACACAGATGTCCTGCACAGTTCGGATGCAGTAACTCCAGCTCTACTCAGTCGCTTACCACCTACTCGGATATGATATGTGCCTGTTGTTTACAGATATACCCAACCCAGAATTACTGGACATGCTCCACATCAGGATATCTGAATCCCTTGGAGCTACATACTCCACGGACGTATACCTCAGCACAGATGTTAATAGGACATGCTGGAGGAACAGATTCTTATCTCAGAGGCTCCACTCACTCCAGATTGTAATCCCAGTTTCACATAGGCAGAGCCACCCACTGACCACCTACAGGAGACATCTTGATGACTGTATGGGTGATCGTATGTTTACCCCTGGGATATCTTCTGTGTCCCTACTAGACAGAGGCACACTAGCCTAAACGTACATGGGCTATTTTGTGTGACATACTATTCACACACACAGTGTAGTAATCTAACAGGGTTGCGAATGCCAAACACACTCTGACTAGGCTTGTACATGCCCTAGGGCAGATAGCCTAGTATCGACTTCTGAACCTATGCTAATGTTCAGGATGCACAATGTTTATTGCTGATACTGTTTGCAGGTCTTTATCGTCTTTGCTTTACAGTTTCTATGAACAACTTTGGTATCTGCAGAACATAGTTGATTATGACTGATTGAGGGCTCAGTGTCTGTTATTCTAAAAGTGTATTAATTCTGGTTTAAGCACTTGGGCTTTCAGGCCAGTTATTTTACATTAAGAGGGTTCGTGGTCTGCACTCTTAGGTTCATAGGTTCATAGGTTTATACTAGGCTATCTGCCCTAAGGCATTTATAATAAGCCTAGCATTATTTTGGCCCACGCCACCACATATAAAAAAAAAAAACATTAGCCCATTAGTGTGCCTCTGTCTGTCCAGCAGTGACAGATTGATGATTCCAACCTCACGATCTCCCATCCACAGGTCCTATTTCTCTTTAACTAGGAGTCAGTCAGCGGGCCCTCCACATGGACGGATTTTTATTTTTTTTATTCCACAGTCTGGTGATAAAAATCATCCTCCAATATCCCCCCAGCACGTCCTATTTATATCCTGCTAAAGTTTTAAATAGTAGGTTGCTTGGTGGTTTGATTTTTTGAGGTGGAGCATGTCCACATTAATTTCCAGTTGGACATTGTATGTCAGTCAGTATGTCACCTCTCTGAGAGCAGGTATGCGACTGAATAGAGCTGGAGTTTCTTCCCTCTTTTCAAAGGTATGATTTGATTTCCTTTTTATTTTTTTTCCTTTCTTTGACTTGGTCTCTCTCTCCTTGCTCTCCATGTCGGATGAGAGATAGTGGGGGATGGGGCGACTCATTATCATTGTAATGAAGAGAAGAGTACAGGGAACAATGACTAGATCTGGATGTGATGTGAACACATGATCTCTGGGTGGGCACGTAGAAGGTCTAACCACCCACTTTAGCAATGTGAGTGTCAAAAGAAAGGCCACTGTCAGAGTCCCCAGGTCCCCCTGATAACCTCTTCTGTGCTTAGTGGATTGCCACCTATATGGTAGCTTGGGGTTACCTTGTTTTTCCCCACGGGCATGACTATACATTTTTTGTTTTTGCTTATGTCTGGCGGCACCATGGGCACCAGCGTGAGTCCCTTCTGAAGGATCTCAGTGATAGGCACTTTCGACCACTTTTCCAGTTTGGCAGCATCTGCAGTCTTCTGCAAACTTTTGTATCAAAAGTTTCAAAACATGTTGGCCTGTACTGTGCCAAAAGTCCAACAAACAAGGACCAAGTGTGGGACCCCTGGGACAACCGGCCAGACCGCTGGACACCCACACAGGAGTCTGACAACCTAACCCTGTGGGTTCTGTCCTCTTCCAGTTTGCACCCCCAGCTGTAAGCCTCTGGTAGCACATTTTTGAGTATTCTCTTTTACATTACAAGTGGTGGGAGGAGAGGCTGGACTCTGCCCTTCTGAGCTGGGAATTTCTGGTTAAAGGCTTATAGTGCATGCATATCTGAACTGCTTCTTACTGAAGTTGCTGCACATTGTTTGCTGTGGCATAGACTGGATTCGGGCCTGCTGGATCTAGCTTTGTTTGTGTAACTTGAGCACTAATCCAGGCATTCTCTAAAGTATTCAATTGTATTTATTACTGCTTGGTAGTAACTTGATTAAAGTGTAGCTATCATTCTACGTCTTTTGGATTAAGCACTTGGGCTTCAGACCAGTTGTTTTACATTAGGAAGGTTTGTGGCATGCACTGTGGTGGCAGGACAGGTAGCTTTCATCCTTCTAAGTTGGGAACTGCTGACTGAGAGCCCAGTGTCTGTTATTCTTAAAGTGCATTAGTTCTGGTTTAAGCACTTGGGCTTCAGGCCAGTTATTTTACATTAAGAAGGTTCGTGGTCTGCACTCTTGTGGGAGAAGAGGCTGGACTCTGCCCTTCTGAGCTGGGAATTTCTGGTTAAAGGTTTATAGTGCCTGAATATTTGAACTGTATCTTACTGAAATTGGTACACCTTGTTTGCTGTAGCATAGACTAAATCCAGGCCTGCTGAATCTAGCTTTGTTTATATGCCTGTTGTTTGTTTGCTTGTTATTTCCCTGGAACGCTAATTCCACCTAATACACGGCTTCTCAGCGCTTCTGTGGATCACCAGTGATATCTGCATTGCTTACTGTACTTATTTCCTTGTTTCACTTGAAAGAAAGTTACTGTTTGTTGTTTTTGCATTTATGTTACCTGTAACACATTGCACTTAAGTTACCTGGCACTTGCTCTCTAAAGCAATTGTATAAGTCAGCACTAAAAATTAAAAGCACTACACCCTCACTCCCCACTGGCCCTTGTTTTCAATTATTAAGGAATTCCCAATATTATTCTAGCATGTCCAAAGGTCAGTTGTCAGTCTCCTCTCCGGTCCAGCTGGTGAATCTGGGAATCTTGAGGCAATGTTACAACTGCCTCATGTACACAGACAACCCTCTCCTCCTCCCAACAAATTCCAACACATGTGAGAGATGCAACCATATAGCCAAATTGGAGGCTAAGCTCTCTCAACTCAGTACTGGCATAACTAGTCAGGAGGAGAAGGAAACCACACTCACTACAATTCCAGTCTCACATAGACCTACCACGACAGCAAACCAAACACATAATCACACAAAAACATACTCGGAGGCTCTAAATAAAGATCTGCCTAAGCATCAGAGACCTCCAAAGCAGACACCCAAGCAACTGCTACCCCAAAACAAAACACGTGCAACACATATCTCACAAAGCCAGTGTGCCGAACAGTCATAGCCCTTAAGACTAAACAACACACCTGATACACTTGTAATAGGTGACTCTATCATCAGGCACACTGACGTCCCGCTCACCAGGCTGAACAAGGAGAGGGTCACGGTGAGCAGCCTGTCGGGCGCTAGGATCTGCCACATAACACATGCAATCAGGTCACTCTAAGGCAAGTACAAATATGACTCAGTCATTGTCCATGCTGGTGTGAATAACCTGAGACGTACCTCCCTGGACTACATGAAAAGAGACATAAAGGAGCTCTCTGAGCATGTAGCCCAGGCCGGTATGACCCTGACCTTGAGTAGCATCTTACCCTCACCAAGAATGATGCCACAATATGAAGACAAGATGATCAATTTCAACAATTGGCTTAAGTACTGGTGTCATTCAAAGGGGATCCAATGCCTTTCAGCTTGGGATGATATGCTTGACAAGCCACGATGCTTCGCTAGGGATGGCTTGCACCTGTCACCCCTGGGCTTTCAGATATTGGCAAAGGCTCTTGCTACCCCCATAGTGCCTTTTTTAGGCAAGGCTCAAAACACAAACCCACCTCCATAGGTATCACAAGGGATAAGAAACTAAGAGTAATGCTACTCAACGCAAGAAGTCTAAACCTCAAGATGCACTTTTCGAAACTCTCCTTAGCATGGAGAACATTGATATCTGTGCAGTAACAGAAACCTGGTTCAGGGCTCCCAAGAGCACCCCAGCACTACCAGGTTATACCTCATACCATGCTTTTCGGCCCCAAAACTTGGACCGAACCACAAAAGGAGGGGGAGTATCGATATTCATCAAAGATACCCACACCTCCAGGTTGGTGGCAAAGCACGAAGCATCAGAGACTATCCATGTGCAACTAACAGTGGGTAAAACTGCCTTCCAGTTTATAGCCTGCTACAGACCACCCTACCAAATCCAGGAACCCCACTCGGCCTTCCTGAGAACACTGGAAAATATGAAGGTCTCTCCAAACACCATTATATTGGGCGACTTCAACTACCCAAACATAGACTGTGAGCATTACTCTAGCTCCAACACCCTAGCCCAAAGGTTCCTAGAATTTATAAACTCAAATGGTATGGAACAACTTGTTACCACTCCCACAAGAGGGGAAAACATACTGAACCTGATCATCACCAACATGGGGACTCTATGCTCCAGACCAGAAGTGTATCCCTCACTGGTAAGATGAGACCATAAACTAATCTCACTGGATATTCACATCCCGACCCCACCCCCTGCCCAGAAAACCACAGTGAAAAACTTCTCTAAAGCAAATTTCACACTCCTCAAAACCAAGGTGGAATCCTTCAAAGCCCCCGGGCGTGTGGAAAATATGGCCCAGATTGCAGAATCCTTTATAAACGCATTCTATGAACACCTTCAGGAATGCATGGATCATGCGATCCCAAATAAAACCAAGAACCAATCCTCCAAAGGCAGACGTCCTGTCTGGTGGACCCCAGCCATAAACATACTATACAATAGAAGGAGGAAGCTACTAAATGATAGAGCAAAATCCCAAAAAGGGAAGGCACCACTGATCAGTATTAGCAAAAAACTACGGGCACTCATAAAATTGTCTAAGGCCAGCTTCGAGAGAAAAATTGCACAGGACACTAAGGATAATCACAAGGCTTTCTTTAGTTATGTTAGGAACCTGGGTGGTAATTCCCAGATATGCTCAGAATTAGTCCAAAATGACAAAAAATACACTGAACCCACAGACATTGCCATCATCCTAGCTGACAGGTTCAACGCAAACTCCCCCCCCCCACCAAAAGGGCAAATATCTATCCCAGCAGAGTGCTGCCCCCTGACATCTCAGTTGCTCAGGTAAGAGCCGCCCTCTCCAAAGCAAAAAACACAGCATCAGTGGGACCAGACAGTGTCCCGGGCTGCGTCTTACATGAACTCCAAGAAGAGCTAAACCCAAACATAAAACTACTGTTCACTCTCAGCCTTACTACAGGATATGTGCCCAAAGAGTGGCGTACAGCAACAGTGGTCCCTCTCCATAAAGGTGGTGCCTCAGTGGATCCTGGAAACGATCGCCCCATAAGCCTGACTAGCTTGGTCTGCAAAGCTATGGAAAGGATCATCATGGACCTCATAAATAAAGATATTGGGGACCTACAGACACTGGATCCTACCCAGTTCGGCTTTGTTAAGGGCAGATCCTGCCTCTTAAACCTGGTTGATTTTTTTGAAACAGTCACCAAGGCCATTGATGAGGGGAAGGTGGTCCACACAGCCTACCTGGACCTCGCAAAGCCTTCAACAATACCCCACTCGGGCATTATAGATAAGCTCACCAGCTTAAATATAAACCCCTATGTCACTAGATGGATTGCAAACTGGCTCAAGGACAGAACCCACATGGTTAGAATTGCTGGAGCCATGTCAGACTCCAAACCAGTTACAAGTGGTGTCCCACAAGGCTCAGTCCTGGGACCTCTCTTGTTCGGTATATATTTCTCTGAGGTACAGGCCAACACGGAAGGACTGTGGCTGACCAAGTTTGCAGATAACTGCAAACTGGGCGCCATAATTGACTCTCCAGTCGACACAAGCATCCTCCAAAAGGGCCTCATAGAAACAGACAACTGGTGCCAGAGCCATGGCCTCAAGCTAAATGCCAAAAGTGTATAGTCATCCCCTTTGGCAAAACAAAGTGCCCACAAATTACCACATAGGTGGTAATCCATTAAGTACAGAAGAAGTAATTAGGGACCTGGGGACCCAAGTTGATAGCAATCTCTCATTTGACAACCACGTGGCCAAAGTGGTTAGAAAACATTTTATATAGCCCACCTAATCATGAAGGGATTCACATCTAGATCAGGGGAAGTCATCGTGCCTCTTTACTCATCCCTCATCAGGCCCATAATTGAGTACAATGCCCCTTTTGGGATGTACATTACCAGACACCTGCAGCAACTGGAAAGACCCCAAAAGTACCTCACCAAGAGGATCAAAGGGCTCAAACAGATGCCATATGCTGCCTGGTTAAAGAAACTCCAGCTCTACTCAGTGGCATACCGCCTGTTCAGAGGCGATCTGTGCCTGACGTATAAAGCCATGTCCAACCCGGATTTAATGGACATGCTGCACCTCAGAAAATCCAAATCCCATCGAGCTACGCGCTCGAGAGTCTTGAACCTCAGCACTGAAATAAATAGGACATGCTGGAGGGACAGATTCATAACCCAGAGGCTCCCTTCCCTCTGGAATAAAATCCCAGTCCAGGTTAGGCAGAGTCCCTCATTGACTCTCTTCAAGAGGAATCTTGATGAGTGGATGGGAGATCGTAGGTTTACCCCGGGTATCACTTCTGTGTCACTGTTAGACAGAGGCACAGTATACTAACCTCAAAAAAGGGCATAGCAAAATAAATTTAAAATGGGTGGCGAAAGCCAAACACATTCTGGCTAGGCTTATAAATGCCCTAGGGCAGATAACCTAGTATGAACCTATGAACCTATGACAGGGTTCTACTATATTATAGATGTGTCTGTTGTCATATAACTGTGTGCACAGGGCGGATTGCTGGATAGTGACAGGTTCCTGGGTTAACGCATGCAACTGCCAGATATGCGTGACCCACTGCTGTACTCAGACATGTCTTAAGTGTGTGAGCATGCCCAGTTCAGGCTTTCCGTGTTTTGTTGCCTGACATTTGTCTCATTTATTCAAGTGTGTGAGCATGCCCAGTGTGACCTTTCAGTATGTTGCTATCTGAGGTCCACTACATTTGTTGATGTGTGTAAACATGACCAATATTAACATTTATACTGTGTGTGTTGGAAGTCAGGTTCTGTTCTTACTGCAGGACTCACCTTTGTGTCATAACTCTACAGGGATTATGCTGTGCCTGCAGGGTTTCCATGAGATACTTTGCATAGACTTATCAACATTCCTTCATACAGGCTGACCACTGCAATACTGTCATGGTTTAGTAGTTCAGTACTTTGACTATAGTGCACAGTATCCTGGGTTCGAGGCCCATCACTGCTTTATATTTTCATACTGAGCAGACCAGACTGCTTAAGGGCCAGTTAAGCAAATATGAGCATGTTGGCTTTTGTTCAGCTATGCCCTACTTAGACCAGGCTTGTCCGACATTGCTCAATATTCACCAACATTGCTGGACGTTGCCCAATATTACTCAACATTGACCACAGTTGTGCTAGTTGGTGTGTGCAATTTTGTTTGCATATACTTCATGGTGGCAAATGCTGTTTAGCACTGCTTTATATTGCTTAACACATGGCAATCATGCATTAGGTGGTGCTACAGGGCTGGCTATGTCGGATGCACATACTACACTCCCTGTACATGTTTGAAAGCAGGTAGTGTCAACTTAGGCATCCCTTTTACTATATGTGCGAGTCAGAGAGAGGTATCATTTCCAGAGTTCCTACTGAGGCAGTGTATGTGCTATGCGTTGCCTCTTTGCCAAGGCCAAAGCATACTGGGCATGCCTCCTTCTGCCTACTGGGGCAGGCTCAGGTTGTTCCTATTCCAAGTCACGCTCTGCCTGTGATGGCCTTGGCAATGGTGGGGGGGCTGTTTGGCCCAGGCCTATGCTGGTCCTGCTGCAGCTGTTTTCATAGGATCATATTATGTAGCATATCACATACCATGACAATTTGGGTACATATAGTTGGTGAGTACTGCAAGGCTCCACCAGATGTGTCCAGGCACTGGAACCATGACTTGAGCAGCCCAAACACACGCTCTATTACATTACGTGTTTGTGCATGTGCCTCATTATGGCATTCCTGTTCAGGTGTGTGTGCATTTCTGATGGGTGTCATCAGCCACGGCTCCAGTGCATAGCCAGCATCCCCCACTAGGTGACCATGTAGGATGTCCCCATTGGCAAATGTCTGGTACAGCTGCGTCAGATGCCAGATATGGGAATCATGGTAGCTTCCAGGGAAGCCTGCACACACATTCAGTATTATGCCTTGGGCAATACACACGACCTGGCAGTTGATGGAGGGAAAGCCCTTGTGGTTGAAGTAGACCCTACCCCGCTCACCAGCTGGTGCTTTGATGCACATGTGCGTGCAGTCTATTGCACCCACTACCTCAGGTATTCCGCTATTTGCTGGAAGAGACACATATTGCTGGCCAATACCTCACGGGAATTGGGGAAATATACATGATCACCGACATGTGCTGACATGGCATCCAGGAACTGGTGCAGTACCCTGGATGCTGATGCCTGTGATATCCCCATCGTATCACCAGTTGGTCTCTGGAAGGTACCTGTTGCTAATATTCTTAGGCCAACACATACCTTGGTTTCCACTGGGATGGGTTCCCCTCTGTTGGTTCTGTGTGTCAGGCCTGCACAGCTCAACAATTTTCTGCAGGAGGTCTCTGTCCACTCTATAGCGCTCCACTATCTCCAGCTCATGTAGCCCCTGGTAGGTTACCCTGGGCCTGTACACTCTTCTCCATCTCCTCACTGTGGGTTGTCCAGCAGCATTTCCATTGTCACCACTCTCAGCATGTTGCATATGTTGCCTTATAACAGCAATGGCAGCCCATAACATTTCTTTGTCTCAATAAAGCTTTTTCAGTTTTCACTTCTATTAGCTTACTGCAGTGTCTGTTGTGAGAAACATAATGGACTGTTGTTTGCAGAGTTTTAAGTGCTAGGCTGGGCTGGGCTAGTGAACTGCCTGTGTAATTGCCTGATTCTGATAGTTTTCACCTGCTAGCTCTGCTAGTACTCCCTGGTAGCTTCCTACTATTTGTTGTGCTTCCTTTTTCCTTTCTGTTTCCTCAGGTGGGAGCACTGCGCACACAAGCGCAAACACGCGCACAGCAGCTAACACGAGCAAAAACATGCTTACATGGACTAAAACTTGCTTATACGGATTAAACAGCCTGCACATCAGCGCAAACGCGCTTACAACTCTTTAATCAGCCTTATACATGCTTACTCCGTCTTAAACACGCACACTCACGCTTACACGCACGCACTCTGTCTTACTCGGGTTTACAAGTGTGCACACGTGTGCATACCCGCTCAGCAAGAAACTTTGGTGTTATCTACGGCATATACCTTCCATTTCTTGCCTTTCCCTAGCCTACCTGTTGACACACCTCTTTCCATGATGTGTAAATGACAGCTGACACATGCCATTCTGCTCCAATGAGCTTCACTTCTTTCATACATACCCCCCTCATGATGTCACCTATCTTCTACTCTTGTTACTCCCCTTATCCTACTCCTACACTCCACTGACTGTGCTCATTTGCTATGTAAACTTGCGATTCACTATCCTAACCCTTATTTACATAGGATTGCCTATTAATGCTTGGTTACATCTCTTAGACTGAGCTTCCCCCCTTAGCAACCTCTACTCGGTGGCCATGTTGTCTTCAGCCTGCCATTCCCTTGCATTATACATTAACAATTTAAATAAGATCCACATTTGTGGGTTTTAATTTTTAGTTTTCTGGGTTTTACACTTAAACATTGAAAATCGGAGAAAAAAAATAATATATATTTTTTTCATATTGCTTCAGGAAATATTTCCAATGGCCATATATTTGGCCATTGGCATGCTTCCTGCACTGGGTGCAACCTTTATTTGGAGCTGTCATGGCTCTGTAGTGCTATTTGCAGAACGGTACTCAGTTGTCAACTGAGTACATTTCTGCAAATAACACTGCTCTTACTTGGACAGGTTCGGGTTTCCTGAATCGCAAATCTATCTCTTTTGCATGACTTTCGCCTGCAATTGAGGTAATTTGCATATCCCAGCCCTGTCCGTGTAACAGCCATTTTAGGGGCTCTCTTGCACGCCCCTGCAGGCTGTTCCTGGATCGCTCATCGGACATGATGGCTACATGGAGTCTTACTCTACTCTTAGACTCACTGGCGTACAAGGCATAAAAGGCATCCTCGGATCCAGCTCTGATGGACCTTTTGCACATCCACAAAACAAACGGCAACAGAAGCACTAGATCCAAGGATTTAAATTTTGCTTATGACATATATAAGACATATTGGTTTGACATATATGAGTCTCAGAGGATCCCTGTGCTCTGGGACAGGCTTCCCATTCATGTGAAGCAGACTCTATCCCTAGCCCTGTTAAAGCATAACCTTAACCAATGGATGGCAGATCGAAAATTCACCATGGGTTTGGCTCCCAGGGCTCTGATAGATAGATGCACACTGTAGTACCCATACTAACATACCCCCATATAAACTCTAGAGGCTTCCTATCTAACATACCTCCTCCTAATAAATGCCCATGATACATAGGGACACAATTGGGTTGAATTGCACAGCTAGGCTTATAAAGGCCCTGGTGATCGTTAGCCGGGTATGTACCTATGAACCAATATTGTGTTTTGGCTTAGGAAAGACACTTCATTTTAAGCTGTTGCATTCAATGATCATAAAAAGCTGTTTTTTTTTTAAAACATATTCCTGTCTCTAAACATGCTGGATACACATCAGTGTCACAGATTTTACTTTAGATATTTCTAGATAGATATTTCTAGATATTCTGAACTACGTGATCATTAGTAGTTCTGGGAGAAGTACAAAAATTATAATTGAGTACACATAATATGCCTGGTGTGATTGTTAGTAGTTCTGGGAGAAGTACAAAAATTATACTTCAGTACACATAGTATGCCTGGCACCCTTATCAGTAGTTTTTAGTCAGATGGTTTCAGATGCAAGCAAATCTGTTTCTATCAAGTAATCTGACAGTTTACACCAAACTGTCTGTAGTATTTATACCTTTATGTCACAAGCATGAGTGTGCATGTCATCAAGACCTGAAAAACAAGGAGAAAATAAAAGAAATACAACTGCTTTTTTCCTGCAGTTCCTTTTATTGTGAGTTGCATTACTGAAGAATGGCCACTAAGTGGCAACAAAATGCAAGCAGAACTCCAACAACTACCACAAGTCCTTGTTCCCATAACAATTACTTTGGAAGATTTTTTGAATTCCACCTGGGCAACTAGAAAAACTTCCTCAGATGAAAAGTTTTTTAAGTCATAAGGTTTGTGCTAAATTATTTCTCACTGTTAATTGAATTGCAGCTTATGAACTTCTAACTTGTATATGAATGTGGTTCCAGCTGGATCACATAAACACAGGGTCAATGCCAGTATTTTGGGGGCTACTAGCAAGTTTCATGTTGGGACCCTACCTAGGAGTATGTTAGGTGTGACCCTGTTGCTGCCTCATCCCCTTCTCTTTACTTTGACCTTCAGTGTTTGTTAGAAAACCAAATTGTTTTGATGGACAGATTACAAATATCAAGCAAACAGTCCGCAACTGTCTCAAAGTCCATACCTCCCACGACTAATCTGTCAGCTCAATAGTTCTGGATAAAACTAAAAAAAAAAAAAAGGACAAAGATATAAGATTATGGATTTAAAACACTGTCTTATGAACTAATAAAGATGTTAGAATAGATTTTGCAGTGGCATGCGTAGTATGAACCCACATTGTTTGTGAGGAACCAACCAAAAATACCAGACAAACATCTCGATATTGGGCAAAATTCTCACAGCCCCTACCCCCTCCTAATTTCTCAGGACAATTTTAGGCAAAGCCAAAAAAAAATCACAGAATAGTGGCATAGCATCAGGGATAGCTTTAAGTATTGCTATTATAAACTTAGAAATACTAGAATAACAGGGTATGTATTACTATGAATTAAAACATCAGTACATTCTGCAAAAGTCTCAAAGCCCCAACCCTCCCCCAATATCTCAGCACAATAGTTCTAGATAAAGCTAAAATTAATTAAAGAACAAAGACATAACATTGTGCAATCAATGTTTATTACAAATATACAAACCAAAAAAATCTGCAGGACAGAGTCTGTATAGTTACTCACCTTCTATCCTTTGGAACAAGCTTCCCCTGGCCCTAATAAGCATACTCCACACACACAAATGTAAGAAATCCCTCAAACATCATCTAAACCTCATCTGGACTTGTCCCTGTAACTTACCTCCACCCATCCTGTCCTAATCCTATTATTATTCTCCCTTATTCTCCCTCTACCTAATACCCAGTACCATTCTTCTGCATCTCAGCAGCCTCTACATCACAATCTTTTTCCACCTTTCTGATTCTGACTCCCAACTGCCATCCTCACTTATCTATTCTGGAATTCTGCTGTACAACCACATCTACTAACATTTATTATCATTTCAATTCTACTGAACTTACTTGGTATTCACTCCTGCTAACACCCCCCATAGAATACTGCTAGCAACCTACTGATGTTATTACTGTTTCCTGTCCCTCAACTATGTGTCACTCTTATAGCAACCTATTTAAACACAATTGTATAATGTGTCTCTTTCGCCTTCATTTTTGTTAATGCATTTGTAGAAAATCACAATCCCCCGGATTCAGCAAGCTCTACATGTAGTGCCTGAATTATGCAAGAGGTGCTGCACGCAATATGGGTGATCCAGAAATGAGCATCCGAGATGTGCACAAGCGAGCCTAGACTATTCCTGCATGGACACCACTGCTATATGCTAATTACCTCATTTGCTGGTGAAAAACATGCAAATGAGGTGAATTAGTGATCCAGGAAGCAGGCAGGCGTCTGTGCAGGAATAGTGTAACCTGCAGAAATGTATTCGGTTACTAATCGAATACATTTTTGCAAATTACAAAACGGAGCCATGACAGCTCAAAAGAAAGCATGTATTCAATGTAGTAGGCATGCCAATGGCCAAATATATGGCCATTGCATGAAAAATAATTGCAATTTTATAAAAAAAAAATTTTTTTTTATTGACCGATCTCGGCTGTTTAAGCATAGGGCAGCAGTACGCAAATGGGATCGCCATGAAAATAAGAAAAAAAGTGGGAAATAAGCTTTTATACCCAAATCAGCATTTTGCCATAATAGTCAATGGCATGCATAAGACAACAATACCAGGGAATAATGGTTGCTAAGGGGGAAGACGCAGTGTGAGTGTAGTAGCTATGAATTAGCATTCTGGTTTATGCAAATGAGGGGACTGATACTGAATCACAGATTTCTTCTCAGTGTTAGCTTGCACCCAACCATGTAGGTGCAGCAACAGCGTTGTATAAGTCTAAGAGGTGGATGACCTCATAAGGGGATGTGTCATGCATGCTGTAAGCTTATTGGAGCTCTGTGGCCCGTGTTTGCCCTTAGCTATGCACAGCTAAGGAAGGGTGTGTGTCTGAGGCTGCCTAGCAGTGTTTACAGGTGTGCGTGCCATGCACCGGGTTTTACAAAAAAAAAAAAACACAGGAAATACCAGCTCTGTTCACATCTGAGAAGTGGGTATGTTAGGCGAGCCTTGGGGCTTAAACAGGAAGGCAATGGGAAGGGAAAACAGCAGTAGGAAGGCAATCAAGGAGAACTAGCATAGCTGGCATGTGAAATGTATCAGAATCAGCCAACAGAAAGCAGCCCAGCACATTACTATAAACTATGCAAACACCTTTCAGTCTGTTTTTTCCCACAAACTCTACACCACCAGTGTACACAGATGGAGAAATTTAACCTGACAAAACTAGAAAAATGTTAGGGGCTGGTGTCACTCTCATACATCAACATGTGCAAGAGGCTGAGGGTGGTGAGGATGTGAATGCTGATGACCATCCCACAGTGAGGAGGTGGAGAAGAGTGTACAGACCCAGGGTAACCTACCAGGGGCTACATGAGCTGGAGATAGTGGAGCACTATAGGATGGACAGGGACATTGTAAAGCAAATTTTTGAGCTGTGCCGGCCCCGCCTCACACACAGAACCAACAGAGGGGAACCCATCCCAGTAGATACCAAGGTATGTGTAGGCTTAAGAATACTAGCCAAAGGTACCTTTCAAAGGGCAACTGGGGATATCATGGGGATAACACAGGCATCAGCATCCAGAGTACTCCACAAGTTCCTGGATGCCATGTCAGCACATGCCGGTGAGCACATATATTTCCTCAACACCCATGAGGCATTGACCAGCAATATGCATTTCTTCCACCAAATAGCAGAATACCCTGAGGTAATAGGTGCTATAGACTGCATGCACAAACACATCAAAGCACCACCCAGCGAGCAGGTTAGGGTCTACATAAACTGCAAGGGCTTCTCCTCCATCAACTGCCAGGTCATGTGCAATGCCCAGGCCATTATCTTGAATGTTTATGCTGGCAGCCCTGGAAGCTATCACGACTCCCATATCTGGTGTATGCAGCAGAAACAGCATGGGGCAAGGACACACAGCCCCCCACCATTGCTAAGGCCAGTACAGGTACAGAGAGACTCGGAGGGGGAACTACTTGAGCCTGCCCATGTATGCAGAAGGAGACATGCCCAGTATGCCTAGCCCTTAGCAAGGAGGCAATGCATAGCACATATGCTAACATGGTAGAGACCCAGGGAATGACACCTCTCTCTGACTAGCACATACAGTAAAAGGGATGCCAAACATGACACTACCTGTGCTTTACCATATATAGGGAGTGTACTATGTGGATCCGACATAGTCAGCCCTCCAGCACCGTCCTCAGTACTGGTAGCCACAAAGTAAGTCACTCTTCCTATCAATTACTGAATGGAGTAGTATGTTCTGATAGTTGTATCTATGGTATGGACTCGAGCATGCAAGGGGGATCGGGTGGCTGAATGGGATGGCAGCAGATAGTGGACACCTATATAGATAGCATGAAATCTGTAACAAATACTGGTGTCAACAAAGTAGGCAGCACTAAGCAAGGTGACAAATCCTACTGCAGTACATGTGGTGGCCCAAATGTGTGTCCATAGGACACACACATGCATGTCAGTGAGGCTCACATACCTACCACCAGCCTCAGCCAGCAGGAAAGGTGTAGATGACCATAAAGAAAGGTTGGGCTAAGGCCACCAATTTATGGCAATGGTAAACAGCCCCCCTTGAGACCTACATAGACAGACTACAACAGGCCTGGCAGTTGTATGTTAGTTCTGAAGGGTAAGAAGTCTGAAACAGAAATGTAGGTCAATAAAACCTAAGGTCTGTACTCTGCTGATATGCCTCCAGTCTGCATGATAGGTCAGAATACAATATGAAATGGAATCCAACAGAGTACCTGAAATACCAGTACAGTCATAGCAAATGTTTAAAGTTGCTAGGTGTGCCCCCCCCCCCACAATCCTATATAGAAATACAGTAACATGTAAGAGTGAGGAGTAATATCAGTGGAGCACAGATTACCCGAGCTGGCCCAATCTACAGGATAGATTGTTGCATGTGTACAATATGCAGAGGTCTGTGTGTTAGGTTGCTGTGTGTTCAATATTGTCTGGAAGAGGTCAGCATGTAGGCATGGAGGGTTGTGTCTCGGTGGCTTATGGGCAGTACGTGGTTGACAGGGCCATGTTCTGACAACTGCAGTGCCAACCGCAATGCTTCTCAGCAATATCCATGTCAGCAGTCGTCCATACTCACTGTCCAGATGTCAATATCTGTCACCATCTGACAAATGGACATGCCATGAATGTGGGCCCATACATACACACAGTACATAGGTGGAAGTATCCTAGACAGAGTGCATATAATGTAACTGTCAACTGCACACAACTTTGGAATTGTACATACAGGTTAGCAGCACATTAGTTGTCTGTGTAGTATGGAATACTGGTGTAGTCTGGCAGACCACAAAAGGCACAGTTATGAAGTAATGAGAGAGTGCCTATGACCCCGCACAAGGCAGCATAAGGGGAATGTCCCAGGTATATCTGTGAGTCAGAAGTAGCTTCCATATCACACATGCACTCAGCTCACCCCACCATCAGCCACAGGTTTATCACAGGTCATATCCTTGCTGCTGGGAATGACTACAGTATGACCCACTTCTGTATGGGAATACCCGCAGAATGCAGCATGCTGAAGAGGTATCCTATGCAGGTATGTTCCTAGCTGTGAGCAGCACCCTGCCTGCATCCAGACCAGTGGATCAATATGGGCAGGAACTATTGCCATTAGCACTTTGCACACTTCCCTGTCACCCCAGGGGAATCCACTGGCTCACAGCTTGGGAATGTAGGAGTGACAGAATGCACTGGCCTGCTACAGATGGCCTGCATCACTACCAAATGGCCTACAGTCATCTGTCAAAGGCCTGTGCCTCACCCGTAGTGCCAATGTATGGTATCTCATCTGGTCCCAACTAACAACCTAACACAGTGAATGGAACACAAATGCAAGCCCATGTTGACAAATCCCAGCACCATGCCCCCATGTCCTACTGTATGAACTGTGGACCAATGCATAAATACCACTAGGATGAAGGGCCAACTATAGGGATACTTGTCAGATATCGCTCGCATAATGTTAGGAAGAGGATAGAATAACAGATTGGGGGGGGGTAGAAGCATGGATGTCATGGAGTGTGTGAAGTCTGAAACTCTGATGTGTGCCCATACTACCCCTGCCTGCAAACCCAGTAATGAGTGGCTACAAGCCTGCTTGTAAACCACAATGTGAAGGGGAACTGACCAGATATATGAGCCCTGCCTCTAGGTAACCTGTGTGAATCTGTACAGCTGAGAGGTATGGCCACAGCAGGATATTCTGTTAAGTTGACATATGTACAAGAATGGGATCCTCAGCCACCATAGTACCAAGGTGCTGGACAATTTACACAGACCCATCAGCAAGTGTCTGCAGCTATCCCTCCAGAATGGCAGTAGTGTGCAAGAATGTGTAGGCTGTGGACCACAATACTGGACTCAGCTTCATTCATCTTGTATTTCCCAGGAAATAACTGTGAACAAATAATCATATCTGTCAGTAGTTGATGACATAATACATCACAGTGTAAAACAGTACATATGTCT
The DNA here is from genome assembly GCF_019279795.1 of Protopterus annectens. Taxonomy (NCBI): domain Eukaryota; kingdom Metazoa; phylum Chordata; order Ceratodontiformes; family Protopteridae; genus Protopterus; species Protopterus annectens. Next base: position 1,600,691,278 of record NC_056739.1, read on the forward strand.
GAATATCTCTGCTAACACCAACCATGTAACACAAGCACCACAGACAGCAATAGTTACAGTATCCCCTATCTATCACCCATTGTGACTCCATATTGTCAACCTATCTACAGATATCCCGCAGAAACAGGTTGCTAGCTGTAGGTGTAGAGCACCAAACACAGGACTGGAGTACAACCCTATCTGGAGTAGATTTACACACTCAATATAAAAGGTCATACTGGGCATGTTCCTACACTTAGAGAAATGAAGCCCATGTCTGACAACATAGTGGACTATACATATCTGTCATTCGCAGATGTCTGTGTACACACACCAAATTGTACACCATTTATGCCTCACACACACATTGGATAGGAATACTCACACATATCCAAGGCCAACACACTATAATATGTCCAACATACACACACACAGATGTGGGGAAGAGGGAGACAGACAGTGACAGAGAGAATTCAGTTATGAGGCCTGTACCGTCCATTACACATCCAATTGGCTGATATCATATGATGTGCTGATGTCAATCACTGCAGACATTCCTTTTGGTAGCCCTCAGCCCTATAGTGTTTGTGGTGCTTGTGATAACTGTGTAACACGATAGTACAAATCGGCATTCATGTAGCATTTGTATACTCAGTCCTGTCAAATGTAAAGTTGTGTGTGACTGAGTGTGTGCGTGTGTTTCCAGAGGAATGATTTACAGGCCATTCATACACACTGCACTTTCTATTGCCCATGTTAGCATCCCTGCTGATGTCAGTCACCTTGAAATAAACCATCTGTCAAATCTCAGCCCTATAAGCTCCATGGCACTTGTAATAACTGCATAATACTGTAATATAGCAAACTAGTTAGGTAGGAGTTCCAATCCAAGACATATCAACTGTTAAACTCTGTGTGTGTGTGTGTGTGTGTGTGTGTGTGTGTGTGTGTGTGTGTGTGTGTGTGTGTGTGTGTGTGTGTGTGTGTGTGTGTGTGTGTGTGTGTCTGTGTGTGGAAATAAATGATTTTGAGGCCATTCACACTCACTACACCTCCCATTGCCCTACGTTACTACACCTGCTGATGTCAGTCACCTTGAACTAACCCTTTGGCCAAGACTCAGCTCTATAGGCTAGATAGCACTTGTGATAACTGAGTAATACTGTAGTATAGCAAATGAGTTAGGTAGGAGTTCTAATCCTGGTCCTAGCAGCTGTGATAATTTGTGTGTTTGTGTAAGAGAGTGTGTGTGTGTCTTTCTTGACACCTGATTTTGTGGGCATTCACACTTACTACGTTTCCCTTACCCCTCCTTTAGCACTGCTGCTGATGTCACTCACCTTCAAAGATACCTTTGGACAGCTTTCCAATATATAAGCTCAGTGGCACTTGTGATAACTGCGTAATATCATAGTTTAGCATACTAGTTATGTAGGAGTTTTAATCCCAGACATGGCAACTGTGTGGGTTTGTGTGTGAAAGAGTGTGTGTCTTTGATGATATCTGATTTTATGGACATTCACACTTACTAGTCTCCCTTTACTCCTCCTTTAGCACTGCTGCTGATGTTACTCACCTTCAAAGATACCTTTGGTCAGCTCTCTAACGTATAAGCTTTGTGGTGCATGAAATAACTGCATAATACTACTGTGTAGCAAACTAGCTAGGTAGGAGTTTCAATCCTGCTCCTGGCAACTGTATAAATGTGAGTGCTTGTGTGAGAGTGTGTGTGTGTCCTTGTAGAGACCTTATTTGTGGTCATTCACACTTACAACACTTTCCTTACCCCTCCTTTACCACTGCTGTTGATGTCACTTAACTTCAAAGATACCTTGGCACAGCTTTCCAATGTGTATTCTCCATGGTGCATGCGATAAATGCAGAGCAATGTAGTAGCAATAACTACATAAGTATGGGTTTGAATCTCAACACTGGCAAGTGTTTGTGTGTGTACATATATATGTCCATACCTCAAAGGTTATGACCCCATTTACACCCAGTACACATCTCAGTGCTTGACTTTAGCAGTCCAACAGATATCATCCACCTTAGAAGTATCTGTTGCCAACCCTAAACCATATATGGTCAGTGGTGCATGTGGTAAATGTGTAACATAGGGGTCCAAAAAGATTGTTAGATAGAGGTTGGAACCTCACTCCTGGTAAATGTATATGTAGGGTAAAATAGTTTTTCGAATCTCTCACCCACTACATCATGCAATGCCAGTATTTACAACAGCTGGTGATGTTCCTTACCTTAGAAGCACCTTGGGACAACATCCATCCTATAAGCTCTGTGGCACATGCATTTAATGTGATGCACTGAAGTAGCAATACATAGCTAGGTAGGGGTTTGAATCACAGTACTAGCAAATGTCTGTGTGTGTGTCATCTGTATCCTGTGTGGGGTTGGTGTGATTGTGTAATAACAGGATCCATTGTGGGGTGGGTTTTTCTAAATTATTATGTTGAGGATCTAGTATATGTCACAATATCCACATTACAAGGCCAACAGATGTCAAACACTGGAGAGGTTGGTGTAGACAATCCACAGCCCTAAATGTGACAGTATGGATTAGTGAACAATATAGGCAACCCTTCTATTACTCAGAGACCACTCTCATAAGGGTTCATAGTTCATAGGTTAGTACTAGGATACCTGCCCTTTCAGGCCCTATAAGCCTAGCCAGTTACCCCATGTAAGAATCAAACCCTGCACATTGTGTCTGTAAGGTAAACACCTTAACCATTAGGCCAGTCTCCCACCCCTCTCCATCCATGTATCATACACAAACACACATGGCTAGGCCACAACCACTATATTGATAGTTCCCCTGCATATCTCACAGATAGTACCCATGGTGTGATAGCAGTGGGCTACATGCCTGTTGACCACAACAGTGCCACTAACATCAGAAAGTACTTTGATGTGTTACATCTATCTCCTGACTGTGTATGTTATCCGGCAAGTAAAAGGACATGGCACCCTGTTCCATCCCCTCAGTAGCCAAATAATTGTGTACAATGACCCATTTGCCATGTTCCCCACTGGATGCTGGCAACAACTGTAGAGTCTGCAAACATACCCCACAAAGGGAATACCATGCCTTATACACATGCCCTGTATGGACAGACACCGCTAACTCCATTGAATACCCGTATCATACTGTCAATGTAGGTGCAATCACAACCTCAGTTACATAGCCAGGTCTCACCAAATGAGGTCAGGAATGCTACATCAGAAGATACCAATCTGTCCACACAACATGCCCCAGAGACCTCAAGTACACTTCCACACATCAAAGAATGTGCTGAGACATGTGTACAATCCAGACACTGTCCATGCTATGGAATATAGATCACATGTATGGAAAGCAGTGCACATCACTGGCCACTCACAATAGTAACCCGGATGAGTGGATGGTAAATACAATACCCACCCCTGAGGAGCACTCTAGGTACTACACCCCTGAGCCACACTGGGGACTATTGTCATGTGGCCTGATGCCAATGTATTCCCTTTGCCTAGCCTTATAGAACCTTCAGGCCCATTCACCTACTACACACCTATGAAGCAATGAACCTATGGATCTCAGTACTGGAAATGTGTGTGTGTGTGTGTGTGTGTGTGTGTGTGTGTGTGTGTGTGTGTGTGTGTGTGTTTGTGTGCTCGCGTGTATGTGCGTGTGTGTGTGTGCACATGCACTTGTGTGTGTATGTGTGTGTGTGTGTGTGTGTGTGTGTGTTTGGAGATGAATGATTTTGAGGCCATTCACACTCTCTACACCTCCCATTGCCCTACTTTAGCACGCCTGCTGATGTCATTCACCTTGAAATAACTCTTTGGCCAAGTCTCAGCCCTATAAGCTCTGTGGCGCTTGTGATAACTGTGTAATACTGTAGTGTAACAAACTAGTTCGGTAGGAGTTCTAATCCTGGTCCGGGTGACTGTGATAATATGTGTGTTTGTGTGAGAGAGAGTGTGTGTGTGTCTTTATTGAAACTTGACTTTGTGGACATTTACCCCTCCTTTAGCACTGCTGCTGATGTCACTCACCTTCAAAGATATCTTTGGACAGCTCTCCAACATGCAAGCTCCATGGCGCATGCGATAAATGTGTAACACTGTAATAGTACTAGATAGATAGGTAGGGGTTCAAAACTCAATACTAGCAAGTGTGTGTGTGTTTGTGTGTGTTACCAGTATCCTGTGTGGGTGGTGGTGGGGTGATTGTGTAATAACAGGATCCAGTACAGTGTGGATTTTCCTACATTATTATATTGAGGAGCTATATGTCCCAATGTTCACATTACAAGGCCAACATTTGTCAAACACTGTAGAGGTTGTAGACAATCCACAGCCATAAATGTCAATACTGCCATGTGCAGTGACTATGTGACACTATGGATTAGTGAACAATAAAGGCAACCATTATAATACCCAGAGACCACTCTCCACCCATGGATCATACACAAACACGCTTGGCTCTTTCTGTCTTCCATTCTTTCTTTCTCTCTGTCTCTGTCTCTGTCTCTCTCTCTCTCTCTCTCTCTCTCTCTGGTAGATGTGGAAAAATGCATCTGTTTTGCATAGGCAGCAGCTTGACTTTTGTAGGTAATGCTCATGATCAACTGATGGCCTGTGCATGAATTGGAGTCCCCCACTTGCTAATTACATGTGGAACAGCTGTGGTATCATTCCTATAGCCAATTGCACGGAACACACTCCTATAACTAAGCACTTCCTGTGGATATTGGCCCTTTTCCTTCATTGTGAGCAGGACTTCATGTGGGTGTCTGACAAACAGCATCACAGAGGGTAGTTGAAATACCTCTTAAAACAAACACTGTGGAGACAGACCAACAAACTGGAGGGGATGTTCCAGACATGGGGACAGAATGTAAGTATTGCTATTCTACATTTGAAGTAATGTTGGTTTTAACAGGGTTTGTGTGGATATGGCTGTTCTGCATGATTTAAAGTCTGGCATGACCCCTGGAGTGACAGGGTAAGTGTGTGAGGTGTTAATGGCAATAGTTCCTGTCCATATTAATCCACTGGTCTGGATGTTGGCAGGGTGCTGCTTACACCTAGGGACACACCTGCATGGGACACCTCTTCAGCATGCTGCATTCTGTGGGTATTCCCATACAGAAGTGGGGGTCATACTGTACTCATTCCCAACAGCAGGGATATGACCTGTGATAAACCTGTGTCTGATGGTGGGGTGAGCTGAGTGCATGTGTGATATGGAAGCTTCTTGCAGCTGACTCACAGATATACCTGGGACATTACCCTTATGCTGCCTTTTGCAGGGACATAGGCAGTCTCTCATTACTTCATAACTGTGCCTTTTGTGGTCTGCCAGTGATTGGCCAGACTACATCAGTATTCCATACTACACAGACAACTAATGTGCTGCTAACCTGTATGTACAATTAAAAGGTGTGTGCATTTGATAGTTACATTTTGTGTACTCTGTCTAGGGTACTTCCACCTGTGTACTGTGTGTATATCTGGGCCCACATTCATGGCATGTCCATCTTTCAGATGGTGACAGATATTGACATCTGAACAATGAGTATGGATGACTATTGAATTGGGTCTTGCTGGGATGCATTGTGGTTGGCACTGCAGTTGTCAGAACATGGCCCTGTCATCGACAGTACTGGCCATAGGCCAATGGGACACAACCCTCCATGCCTACATGCTGACTACTTCCACACAACATACAACACACAACAACCTAACACACAGACCCCTGCATATTGTACACGTGCAACAATCTATCCTGTAAATTGGGCCAGCTCACGTAATCTGTTCGCCACTGTTATTAAACTCACATGTACATATTACTGCATTTCTACATAGGATTGTGGAGTGGGAGCACAACTGACAACTGTAAACATTTGCTATGACTGTACTGGTATTTCACATAATCTGCTGGCTTCCATTTAATTTTGTATTCTGACTTATCATGCAGACTAGAGGCATATCAGTAGATTACAGATCTTAGGTTTTATTGACCTACATTTCAGTTTCAGACTTCTTACCCTTCAGAATTTACATACTACTGCCTGACCTGTTGTAGTCTGTGTAATTCTGGAGGGGGGGGTCTGTTCTCCATTGCCATCAGTTAGAGGCCTTAGCACAGCCTTTCGTTGTGGTCATCTACACCTTTTCTGCTGGCTGAGGCTGTTGTTGGGTATGTCAGCCTCACTGACATGCAAGTGTATGTCCTATGGACACACATTTGGGCCACCATATGTACTGCAGTGGGATTTGTCACCTTGTCTAGTACTGCCTACTTTGTTGACACCAGTATTTGTTATGGATTTCATGCTGCCCATATAGGTGTCCAGTATCTGCTGCATCCCATTCAGCCACCCAATTCCCTTGCATGCTCACATCCATAACATAGATACAACTAGCAGAACATATTACTCCATTCAGCAATTGATAGGAAGAGTGACTTACCTTGTGGCTATGCCAGTACTGAGGATGGTGCTGGAGGGCTGACTATGTAGGATGCATATAGTACACTCCCTATACATGGTAAAGCACAGGTAGTATCATGTTTGGCATCCCTTTTACTGTATGTGCGAGTCAGAGAGAGGTGTCATTCCCTGAGTTCTTTCCGTGTCAGTGTATGTGCTATGCACTGCCTCTTTGCCAAAGCCTTGGCATACTGGGCATGCCTCCTTCTGCCTACATGAACAGGCTTAGGTTGTTCCTCCTCCGAGTCACTCTGCTGGCCTTGGCATTGCTGGCCTTGGCAATGGTGGGGGCTTGTGTGGCCCTGCCCTGTGCTGTTCTTGCTCCAGCTGTTTAAACAGGATCATATTGTGTAGCATGACACATACAATGAAAATTTGTGTACATGTAGCTGTAATGTACTGCCAGACTTCACCGGATATGTCCAGGCACTGGAACCGTGACTTGAGCATCCAAAACACATGCTCTATTATGATTCTGGTTTGCGCGTGTGCCTCATTATGGAGTTTTTGTTCGTGTGTGTGTGCATTTCTGATGGATGTCATCAGCCACAGCTCCAGTGCATAACCAGCATCCCCATCTAGGTGGCCATATGGGATGTCCCCACTGGCAAATCTCTGGTACAGCTGTGTCGTATGTCAGATGTGGGAGTTGTGATAGCTTCCAGGGCTGCCTGCACACACATTTATTATAATGCCCTGGGCATCGCACATGACCTGGCAGTTGATGGAGGGGAAGCCCTTGTGGTTTATGTAGACCCTACTCCACTCACTGGGTGGTGCTTTGATGTGTATGTGCATGTAGTCTATAGCACCCACTACATCAGGGTATTCTGCTATTTAATGAAAGAGACACATATTGCTGGTCAACGCCTCATGGGTGTTGAGGAAATATATGTGCTCACCGGCATGTGCTGACATGGCATTCAGGAACTGGTGGAGTACCCTGGATGCTGATGCCTGTGAGATCCCCATGATATCCCCAGTTGGCCTTTGGAAGGTACCTGTGGCTATTATTCTTAAGCCTACACATACCTTGGTATCCACTGGGATGGGTTCCCCTCTGTTGGTTCTGTGTGTGAGGCATGGCCGGCACAGCTCACCAATTTGCTGTAGGATGTCCCTGTCCACCCTATAGTGCTCCACTATCTCTAGTTCATGTACCCACTGGTAGGTTACCTTGGGTCTGTACACTCTTCTCCTTCTCCTCACTGTGGGTTGGTCGTCAGCATTCTCACCCTCACCACCCTCAGCCTCTTCCACATATTGATGTATGAGAGCGACAGCAGCCCCTATCATTTTGAAAATTTTGTCAGGTAAAATTTCCCCGTCTGTGTACACCAGTGGTGTAGAGTTTGTGGAAAAAAACAGAGTGAAAGTTGTTTGCATATTTTATAGTAGTGTGCTGGGCTGGGCTGCTGCCTGTGTAATTGGCTGATTCTGATACATTTCACCTGCCAGCTATGCTAGTTCTCCTTGATTGCCTTTCTACTGCTGTTTTCCTTCCCATTGACTTCCCATTTAAGCCTTGAGGCGCACTGCGCATACCTAGTGCTCAGATGTGAACAAAGCTGCTATTTCCTGGTAATTTTTTTTTTGTTTAAAACCTGGTGCGTGACACGCACACCTGTTTAGGCAATGTAAACACTGCTAGGCAGCCTCAGACACCCCCCCTTCCTTAGCTGTTTTTAGCTAAGGGTGAACATGGGCCACAGAGCTCCAATACACTTACAGCATGCATGACACTCCCCCTTATGGGGTCATCTACCTCTTAGGCTTATACCATGGTGGGTGCAAGCTAATAGTGAGAGGAAATTTGTGATTCAGTATCAGTCACCTCATTTGCATAAAATTGACTGCTAATGCATGGTTACAAAACTGACACTCAGCCTTCCCCTTAGCAACCACTATTCCATGGTATTGTTGTCTTATGCATGCCATTGACTATTATGGCAGAATGCTGATTTTGGTTTAAAAGCTTATTTCCAACTTTTTTCTTATTTTCAGGCCATTCCTGTTTGTGCACCACTGCCCTACGCTTAAATGGTAGATATCGGCCAAAAAAAAGTTATTTTTTATAATTTTGCAACTATTTCCCATGCGAATGGCCATATATTTGGCCATTGGCATGTCTGTTACATTGAATACATGCTATCTTTGTAGTTGTCATGCCTCCATTTTATTTTGTGTCTTTCGGCTTTTCCCGGTTATGGGGTCGCCACAGCAGAACTCCGGTCTGCTAATGACTGGCAGTAGAGTTTGTCAGGCCTAACACACAACCTTCAATGAAGGAACGCCAATTCACGCATGTCGCCACACAGAAGACGCTCTAACTGAGAATCGAACAGGCAACGTCTAACTGTGAGGCGACAACGCTACTGCAGCACCACCACTGCAGTATAGTCATGTCTCCGTTTTGTAATTTGCAGAAATGTATTCGGTTAGTAACCGAATACATTTCTGCAGGTTACACTATTACTGCACAGACGCCTGCCTGCTTTCTGGACTGCTAATTCACCTAATTTGCATGGTATTTACCTGCAAATGGAGTAATTAGCATACAGGAGCTGTGTCTATGCAGGAATAGTGTAGGAGCGCTAGTGCACGTCCCTGGAGCTTTTCCTGGATCGCTCTTCGGTCATATTCTGTGCAGCAGCTCTTGGACTATTCCTGCACAATATACAGTGCTTGTTGAATCCTAGGGGATGTCTTGTACATTATTGCCTTAGGTAAATGAGCATAGATATCTATGGATAATGAATGATATATTTAATTATTTTAGTGCACATTTAAAACCAGTTGGCTGACAAGCTGTTCATGCTTTATAAAATGCATTATAAATTGAATACTAATACATTTTATAAGTGTTGCTATAGCCATTTACACTACATACTAGCTGCTCAATGTCTTTTCAAAGGAAAGGACTGAAAACCGTCAGAAATTTCACAATGCATATTTTACAAAGCAACATACAGCTACACCTACTTTTGTAAATAGCAAGCCTCCCTGAGATACTATCAATGTGAGGTGCCAGTACCTTGTAGTAAAGGAAAGTACTGTGGTTTCCTCAATAAAAGTAATTTTTTTTTACTTACTCTAATTGATTGACCTCAGAGAGAGAGAATGTATTAGTACATTGGTACGGTGGGGCACATCCCCCCCATATAGGCTCTTCGGTCTTATCCCTCTGCAGTAAAAAAAGTTTCAGTTAAATCAGCTAGCGGACTTACTTTCTATCAACTAGTAACCATTCTTTTGGAATTCAGTCTGAGCAGAACCTACAAACTTCCAGAGTAAGTGTGTTTAGTTTTGTTCATGTGATTTTTTTCACCTCTCTAAATAAACAGCAAGCAAGGCATGGATAATATTGGACACTGATGTGTGCAATAGATTTCAGTTTCCATGGAAGTATTTCACTGCCTGTTAGCTCATGTTTTACAATGTGCTCACTAATATAAAACACATTCTTAAACCTCTGTACAGAGTATTATTTGGCCATGATAACTTTTCATACTGGGGATTTCAAGACATTTAATGGAAAACAGTTTGACAACTCTGAAATACAAACATTAACGTAATAGTCAGACTCCAAGCTTTGAAATGCAAAGATTAGTTTATGTTTCAGTAAAAACTTGCCGATAAAATTTCCCTGCTGATTGCTGAATACATTTTGGCTTTATCTACAGCCATTTCTGTGCAATATAATTATATATTGTCCTGCAAAGTGACCACTTGATGGCAGTAAACCATTAGAAATAATTTGATTAAAAAAAAAATCTCTGCAAAAACTATGCAAAGTTATTTAGCATTTTTCTTAATTCCTCCTGTACCTATTTGTTCAGGAAGTAACATACCTCCCTTAATTGCACAATCCATAATTTCCCTTTTTATATGATAATGTGAGTGGCATTCTTTGAAGCAGCAAACCTCACTTCTCTTAGTGTGGTTTCATTACTGGATAGTCACTTTCAATAAAGGACATATTTTGAGCAGAATGGTAATCACTACAGTTCTTTGCATGTGTGTTATGTGTCATGAAGAAAAGAGACATATTTATTTTCAGAATAATTACAGTCAGGATTGCTTGCATGACAGTAATGTACTGAACAGATTAACACAAAGTGGATGATAATGATATAAAAAAAATAAATAAAAAAGGAGCTTGCCTAGCAAGGGGATTTTTATTTATCTGGTTTTTGTTCACTAAATGGGTGGGTGCAATGGTCTGAGTGATCCTTTCAGCCATGACCTCGGCACCAAGGCAACAAAGTACAATCTGAGAAATGCTTACACACAAGAGAGAGGTGCAAATCACCAAATAAATATTTACATACATTTAAATAGTATCACATATTGATCATGTTACAGAGATTAGTGTACGTTTGGTTTATAAGAAAGGTTTTAACAGTAATGGAAGTGGAGTACAGATACTGAACTTAAACAAAAGTCGGTTCAACAGATAAGTGCACTTCTTGTAAGTCCAGACTGGGATTTTGTACAAGCTGCTACTTAATTTGTTTTTGTCTATAATGCATTTGAGTTGATAGGTGTTTCTGAGCAGACCCAGATCATGGTCAAGTGAGGCCACCCTCTCAGTCCCCCCCCCCCCCCCGCCAGTCCAGTGTCCCACTACTTGGGTTTTCTCCCCAATTACCATGGGCACTGTTCAGACCTGTCAGTGTACTTCCTATTTTCTTTTTTTTTTACTTCTACAATGATTAGAGATATTTAAAACTTTTTTCAAGTTGTATAGCACAAAACTGATAGCCATTTGCTAAACAAAACAATACAGTCTCACAAAGAAAACAGACTTAGCATGAAGAGTAAGCTTCTCTGCCCTTGAAACTCACATTCATTGAAACAGCATTGAAACCAACATTCAAAGAAAATGCTCCTGACCATAGGCCCCTTGCACACATTTTTTGGACCATGCATACATGCGTGTGTCCTTTGATACACCATCCTGATTTTATTAAATTATATTCCTTGTAAAATACAACATCACTTGAGTGTGCTTTAAATTTGTAGGTTTGAACATTTTTCCAGTAAGCAATGAAACAAAACATATGAACCAATAAGGACAAAATTGCTCATTAAAGAACATTTCAATCGCAAAAGACCACTCAAGACATCTGTCATTACAATCTGCCAATATCAGTCAATATATACAATCTCTGCAGAAGTACAAGTCATCTGAATAATTCCATATTAAAGACATCAACTTTGCATTTCAGTGTTTCATGTACAAATTTGGTGCCAGCTGTCCTTGGAGAATAAACTGCCCATGTTACGTTAAAAAAATGGTAAGATGGTAATATTGTAATAGGGAATGGCTGTCAAATCAGCAATGGGTTCATAATTACCAGGCATCTCATCCAAAGGAGGACACACACAGGAATGCAGTACTCCCCTCCCATTAAAGGAGGCACTACAATATCAGCACTCTATGTACATAGTGTGGGAGTAGAACACACAGCCTTCTACACCAGAAATATGCTGGCTGTTGTTCTACTAACACTGTTTCTAAAATGTATTGCACAAACACCAATAATGGCTAAACTAAACAGTTACATGTTGAAAACAGACTTAGCATGAGCAGGAGTAAACTTCCCTTCAAACTCAATATTTCTTGAAAATGCACAGAAGCTCAACAGTGTTTGAAAATGCACAGAAGCTCAACAATTTTTGAAAAATGCACGAAAACTCAACATTCTTTGAAAATGCACTAAAACTCAGCAGTTCTTGACGATGATAGTTTGGTAGCTGGTATAGAGGATTCAGGCTCTAGTGTCCTGTATTGAAGGTACACAGTTTGAGCTAATGAGTTAACCAACCTGCCATTTCTAACTGGGCATTTCACACAAACATGAACACACACACACACACACACACACACACACACACACACACACACACGCACACACACACACACACACGCACACACGCACGCGCACACATACACACACCTCTCTCTACATTAACCTATATTCATACATGCCCACCTCTGTATACATTAACTTATGCACTCACACACACACACACACACACACACACACACACACACACACACACACACACACACACACACACACACACCTCTGTACACTAGCCTATATTCACACACCTCTCTACATTAACTTATACACACACACACACACACACACACACACACACACACACACACACACACACACACACACACACACACACACACACACACACACACACACACACACACACACACACACACACACACACACACACACACACACACACACACACACCTCTCTCTGCACTAACCTATATTCATACACACACCTGTCTCTATACTAACCTATATTTCAGGATTGACACATTCATTCATTCCACAATGTAATGACTGATGGCTGCAATAGCATCCAAGCTCTTTACATGCACTCCATTTCAATTTAAATGTGTGTGCATCATACTAAAGATGCACATGCAGACAGTACTAAGGATGCACTCTGTTTGCGTCCTTAAAGAAAGAAACGTAATGCACTCAGAGTGCGTTCTTAATGAAGAAATGTAAGTTTTAAGTTTTTGTGTCAGGCGCATGGCCAGTGGGTCTCCCTCCCTAGCTAGTAGGCCCTAGGTGATTGCCTATGTTTCCTAGTGCTAGATCTGGCTCTGTTTCTGAGATGTCACTCACCTAGTCAGGACACAATAGATGAGACGTCATGGGTTCTGTTCAAGCAGCTTTATTATGTACAAACACATCATGATTGAGGCTTAACACTTTAACTTAGATACACTTATAAACAAACTAGCTATTACACTCATATATGTTCACTCTCTGTCTGCACTCCCAAAATGGCACTGAGTATATCACATGCTTGCTATTTATATATGTACGTTCAGTCCTTGAAACACTTCTTAAAGACACAACACACATACTCTGTTCTATAGCCTCCCTCTTTCAGAAATAGACACGGGTTCATAGGTTCATAGGTGTTTACTAGGCTAATGACCACAAGGACCTTTTCAAGCTTAGCTATGCATCTCAAATATCTGGCAAGTTCTGATGCCCTTGGTAAGTGTAACCATGGGCCTGGGAAATGAACCATTTACAGGATACCTGTGTCCATTAGAGACATATGTGCTAAACCAGGGATGAATTTCCGATTTCCTATCCAGTTGTCCAAGTTGCAATTGAATTGGGTTAGGAAGGAACTAATCACTTTGAAGGTAACATGATCAATCACCCAATGAGTAGCATTGCTAATCATAGATTCGTAGGTGTGTACTAGGTTAATGGCCCTGGGGCCTTTACAAACCTAGCCCATAGAAGTGCCCTGGCATTGTGCTGCCTGTCATTAGTTCCCAATGCCTCTATCAAGTAGAGCCACTGGAGTGATCCCCGGGGTGAACTTTCTATTTCCCATCCACTCATCAAGATTTCTCTTGAAGAGGGCTAGTGAGGTGCTCTGCTTGACATGTATGGGAAGTCTATTCCAGAGCATCAGCAGTCTCTGGGTTATGAACCTGCCCCTCCAGCATATTCTGTTGATTGTGATAATGAGGTTGAGGTCTCTGGAGTGTGTGGTGCGGAGTTATTGGGATTTCTTTAGATGTGGCATTTCTAAAAGAGCTGGGTCAGACATGGCTTTGTAAGTCAAACAGAGATTGCCTCTTAGTAAACGATATGAGACAAAGAATAGTTGGAGTTTTTTGAGTCTGTCCATGTAGGACATATGTTTAAAGGCTAGGATCCTCTTTGTGAGGTACTTTTGTGGCCTCTCCAGCTGTTACAGGTGTCTAGTCAGGTACATGCCAAATGGGGCATTATACTCTATGATTGGTCTAATGCAGGAAGAGTAGAGAGAAATGATGACCTCTTTCTTTGTAGAAGCAAAACCCTTGGTAATGAGATGTGCCACATAGAAGGACTTTCTGACCACAGTGGCAATGTGGTGGCTGAAGGAGAGGTTGCTGTCAACCTTTGTCCCCAGATCTCTTGTAATGCCTTCAGTGTTCAGTGGGCTTCCATCAAAGTGGTAATTAGTGGGAACTGAGTTTTTCCCAAGGGGATGATGATGCATTTTTTTGACATTAAGCTTAAGGCCATGGTTTCAACACCAGTCATTGGTCTCAGTGAGACCTTTCTGTAGGATGTCTGCATCACTTAGGGAGTTAATAATGGCTCCCAGCTTGCATTCATCTGCAAATTTGGTCAGCCAGAGTCCTTCCATGTTGGCCATGAAATGTTAAAACAGTAATTGACATGCAGTCAATATAAATAATTCTTGGTCATGCAGTTTTACAGAATTAAATACACATATATACAGTTAAGTCCAGGTCGCTGTGTATTTCACACTAGGTCTGTAAATACGACCAAATTGTGTGACATAGAAACTAGAATCAGATTTAGCAACTGGGACTGTTTCTGCAGAATGTTCAACTTTCAGGACATCTTGAACATTACTGGAAATGGAAGTAGAAGTTAAGACATGTTCTGGAACAGGAACATTGTCTAGGTTGCTCTGAGATCTAGAGTTTGTATCACAGGAACAATGCTGCGATATCGATTCTGATACAGGAAGAAGATGTCTGCGATTTCTCCTGTATTCCACACCCTCAGATTCTACAAAGTAGGATCTCGGCTTGGTGCATATACCTGTAACTTGACAATCTGGTCAAAACCTTTTGCCATTTGTATCCTCACTGTCTTTCCTTCCTTCAATGGATGAAGAAATCTGCTCGATTTGTCATAACTAGACTTTTGGAAAGAACACTTTCTGAATAGTTGAGATCTAATAGTTTGGTTGTTCTTAGCTTTAGGCCTCAACAAAATGGAACTGATAGGCAATGTTGTTGTGGTGTGCCTAGATAGAAGTCTCTGAGCAGGTGAGCCAAGTCTATCATCACGGGGTCTGTTTCTGAGATTACATCAGTATTGTCACACTTTGACCTTTCAAATAATTGCTTTGCACTCTGCACTGCACGTTCAGCTGGACCATTTGACTGTGGATATTCTGGACTACTAGTGACATGCACAAAGTCCCATTCTTTTGCAAATTTCTGAAACAACTGATTAGTAAATTGAGTACCATTGTGAGAGATAACTTTTTGTGGACTACCATGGACTGAAAAATGATTTTCCAACTTAGTAATAACAGCAGTGGACATTAGGTTAGATAGTAGATCAATCTCAAACCAGTTTGAATAACAATCTACCAATACCAAGTAATACTGATTGTTTAATAACAATCTACCAATACCAAATAATGCTGATTGTTCCACTCAGACATATCTGTGGCTACTGTTGAACAAGGTAGTTCAGGAACTTGACTTAGCTGAAGTGGTTATTTTTGCAGATGTGGTTTAGTACTATTACACACTGAAAAAGATGAAAGTACTTTATCAATATCTTTTGTTAGAGAAGGCCAAAATACTAGTCCTCTCGCCCTTCTTTTGGTAGATTCGGAACCTGGGTGACCACAATGCAAAATCTGGATATATTCATGTTGTAAGGAAGTAGGAATAACAATTTTAGGACCTTTGAAAATAATACCATCTTCCATCAATATCTCATCTCTGTAAGGAAAATAAGTTTGCACTTCAGGTGCTACACTAGATTGCTTTGATGGTCATAAAACATTAATGTAGTGGTTGAGCTTCTGCAAAATTAGAACAGTCTTTGTATGACCTCTCAGCTCATCAAGTCTGTTTGTAGAAAAATTGCACACTTCCATTACATCAAAGTCAAATTTCTCTTCATGAAGCTGTTCCGTTGTATTTCTGGTGTTCTGGATAAGGTGTATCAGCCAGATAAAGAAGTTTGCCTTTTGTATAGACCATTTTGAAGTTGTACTTTTGCAATTTGAGCATTATTCTTTGTAATCTTGCTGGAGTGGAATGGATTGGCTTCTACAAAATAGTAACTACAGGTTGGTGATCAATTTCAATCTGAATAGCTCGATCATAAATATAATCACGAAACTTGGAACATGCAAATACTATTGCCTAAAGTTCTTTCTCAATTTGTGCATACTGCATTTTGATCTGAGTAAGAGTTCTGGATGCAAAGGCTACTGGTCTGCCTTCTTGAAGAATGACTGTGCCAAGACAAAATTTTGAAGCATCGCAGGAAAGGGTTACTGGTCGTTAGCATCATAGTAGCTTAATGTAGGTAGACTGGCAATTTTCCACTTAAGGTCTTCAAATACTTTTTGGTGCTGTTCTAACCAAGACCATGTAACATTTTTTGCACATTAACTCTCTCAAAGGTGTTGTCAACTCACTGAAGTCTACTATAAACTTGCCTAAATAGTTGACCATACCAAGAAAACGTTGTACAGCTTGAACATTATCTGGTGCTGGCATCTAGAGAATGGCTGCCTGTTTAGGCAGATCTGGTTGCAAGCCAGTACTGGTAAATAAATGGCCTACATATGTGACTTCTGGTGGTCTGAATTTGCACTTCAGAGGATTGAGTTTTAAGTTCACTTCACATGCTCTGTCAAGAACTCCTTTAAGATTTCTGTCATGCTTTGCTTCATCATTGTCTCAGACCAATAAATCATCTACTATTATGTCACAGGGATATCCTGAAAAAATTTGCTCCATTGCACGCTGAAAGACTTCACTTGCAGAATTTATTCCAAATGGCATCCTTAGGAATCTATATCTGGCAAATGGGGTACTGAAAGTAGTCAGTAATGAAGATTTGAGATCAAGCATCACTTGCCAAAACAAACTCTTTGCATCTAAGACATAAAAAACAGTGGCATTCTGTATTAGGTCTGCAACTTCTTTGACTGTACACATTGGATGATGCAGCTTCTTCAATGCTTTGTTCAAATCTCTTGGATCAATACATATTCGGATTTCATCTGAGCCTTTTTTGTGAGCTGCTACCATAGACGACACCCATTCAGTTGATTCTGTAACTGGACAAATTACACCTTGCTGTACCATTTTATCCAACTGAGGTTTGACTCTATCTTGCATGGCTATCAGAACTTTTCTTGCTGGTCTGACCACTGGACTGATCTCTGGGTTTAATTTAATAGAATACATAACTGGAAGTTTGCCCAACTTATCATCGAAAACATTAGCGTACTCTGAGAAAATGGCTTTGGAGAAGTTGGAACTAGGATATGTGCTTATCTGATGAATTTCTTTGTTAAAAGAAAGATTCATTCTCAAACTGTCTCTGGTCTATGAACCACATAAAACAACAAGTTGTATCAGTTCTTGGCCAAATAATGTGAAAATACTACTGAGCCTTCAGTTTGAATTTCTTCATCTCCATAAGAAACAAGTTTCGCACAACTGGCCACATTGAGTTGCCGATTAGCTCTTACTTTAGCAAAAGTAGCTGCTGACATATCATTACACTTTGAACCAATGTCTACTTTGAGCTCAGTGGATTTACTATCGATCCTGACAGTACAAAACACGTCATTCTTTGTTAACAAATTCACTCCATCAACCTATGCACCAACTACTGATACACCATCTACATAGAAAGTAGACTGCTGCAATTCTACTTGATCAGTTTGCATTTTTGAGTGACCCTTTTATATAACTGTGTGAGGTTTACTTGATTTGCAAAACATTTGAAAATTATTACATTTTTTACACTTATGGCATTGTTAACCAAATGCTAAACATTTCTCTCTTTTAGGCTCATGACTGGCTCTACAATTAACAACAGTTAACAATAAGATTGGACGTGGGTTTTGATGACTCATGCTTGTACTGCACTGAGCATGCACCCTTTTTAGATCTTGCTGGAACACTACTTGGTTTCCCTGGTGAAACGGCAGGGGCTGTGCCTGCCATAGGCTTAGGCCTGCTTCTGTTTGCCACGTGTTGCATGCTATCTGCATTTACTCTAGAGTTTGTTGAAACCATACTCTTATCACTTGAAAGCATACTTGTGTGCCTTTCTGTAACTTCATGGATTTGACAAATCTCTATAGCTTTGCTCAATGTTAAATCACTGTCGCAAAGCAAAATCTTTCTCACTACAGCACTATTAATACCACACACAAGCCTGTCTTTTATCTACTCATCTTTCAGGTCACCAAAATGACACATTTTAGCTTTGTTCCTGAGGTCAGTTATATAAGCTGCAACTGTTTCCCCTGGTTTCTGATCCCTTGTGTAAAACAAGTGCCTCTCTAATATAACATTTGTCTGAGGGGGTTACACTTCTCTCTGAATTTGTGCTTTAAGCACTCAGGGTCTTCCCTTGATTTAGCCTGTACAACAATATGACGCTTTTCACCTCCTCCTTCATATACTAGTGGAGCATACACAAATGAACAATCCCTTTCTATTGTCTCTGACCCAGCTAGGTTTAGCAAAATGAATGCCCTAGTGCATGCATCTTTGTCTGAATAAGCTGCTTGTATAAAAACATAATGTTCTTACTCAAATATTCTCCAATTCTCTGCAATATTCCGATCAAATACAAGTGGTGAGGGCTTTCAAAATCCATCTGCCATATTAACACATACCAGTGAAGGGTTTTGCAAATATGCACGAACATACACACACATATATACATATGCCAGAAATTTATGCCAGTACTTGTAACGGGCCCTTATTAATTACTTGAACTTTTTGAAGTTCGAATGTCATATGGTCGACACCATATGATCGAACTTTAAAAAGTTTGAAGGTGAAAAGCATTGGCTCCATATGGTGCAGAATGGGAAAATTTCCCTTTTCTGCACTGAAGTGTGATCTCGGAGTTGGTATATTTAAGTAGCGGGGGTGTGGTGAGTGGAGGGGGGCTTGTCCCCTGCTCAGAGTATTGAGGTAATTTTTCTTTTTTTTTAATTTTTTATTATATTTTTGATGTTTTAAACTTCACTCATATGTTGTCGAACATATGAAGTTCGAAGTTTTGAAACTTTGAATATATAAAATAGACCCCTTGTAACTTTGCCCTTATACTTTTGTTTGTCTGAAATTATGCTTTTGGGCTTTTCGAAATTATGCTATTGGGCTTACTCGTAGTGCTTTAAAATAACTAAACTCTGCAAAATAAGTCTCTCAGGCACTATAACACTTTTGAAATTACTGTACTGTAAGAACTCACCCCTTATCAATGTAAGAAACATTTCTAATAACTGTGCTGTGCGAATGAACTGGGTAGGAGAAGCCCAGAATATGGAAACATTTTCGAAGTAATTGCATTTTGCGAATAAACACTACACAGCACACTGAAACTTCCCCATAATGGCGGTACTTCACTAAGTAACTCTTTACAGTACAAGACACACCCTGTAATGGCGGCATCTTTGCAAATAGACACACCCAGCTTAAGAAACCTTTCAAAATGGCCGTACTGTGACTGTACTTCACGAAATACTTACACTTTGCACACTAACAGACTCTTCTGAATAAATGCAAAGTAATAAGCATACACTGTAAGCACTTTTACACACTTTGAGATACTTTGAATAACTTTAGTTATACCCTTGGTACAATTCAAAGTTGTAGTTATGCCCAAACACAGCACTTTGCCCAAAACATGCAGTTATCTTGCTTTATTTACACTTAATGTTCCCTTTTCTGCCCTTATTATATTTGTTTTGCTCATTTAATCCCTTTTTATCCCATTGTACTTTTCTTGTGTGCATTTTACTCTAAACATGCCTGTTTTGCTTTACACATACTCATTTTGCTTTAAACATGCTAGTTTTGCAAGACAGAGGTAATTTCTGACACTTTATAAGCTTTTCTGACAATTGTTTTGTTAAATAACTTAATCTTAAACATTTTCCTTAGTTAAACCTTATTGTGCCTTTTGCTTGCTTAATAATGCAGTTTGTGCCCTCATAATGCTCTGTTTCATCTTTTCTTATAAAATAAGCTCTGTGTAATTTTTTGTTACCTTTATTACTTTTCTGGCTCATTTTCATGCGCATTTCTTTTAGTTTACCTTCACTGTTGTCTCTCCACTTTGTGGCTCTGAATATCAGTTACTGGCATCCTTCTTCTGACTCCATGTCACTCGTCTATTCAGGATACAATAGACAAGACTTTGTTGGGTTTTGTTCAAGCAGCTTTATTACGTACAAACACATCAGGATTGGGGCCTAACACTTTAACTTAGATAAACCTAAAAACAAATTAGCTATTACATTCATACATGTTCACTCTCTGGCTGCACTGCCAAAATGGCACTGAGTATAGCACGTGCTTGCTATTTATATATGCACATTCAGTCCTTGAAATGCTTCTTAAAGATACAGCACACACACTCTGTTCTATATGAGATGTTCTATTGTTTTGATTCTAAAATGTGGGAAATCCTCTTTGAAGTCTGAACATCATGTGCTCGGTGACGCCCCTGCACTGATCCAGTAATCAAGGAGCCTCAATCCTCACTACTAGCACCAGTGAGGGACGTGCACATTGGGAGGATGACAAGTACACACACACACACACACACACACACACACACACACACACACACACACACACACACACACACACACAGTAAATTACAATTTCCCATAAGAGCAAACAGAGATCACAGTCAGTCTGGGGCTGGTTTCTCCCTCTTCCTCCATATTTCCAATAAGATTCCCCACTGGCACAGCTAAATGAGAAAGATCTCAGCCGAGTGGTCAAACCAAAACCTCCTGCATTCTCTCTATCCAATCAGTGCTTCGTGTCCCTGCACAAGCAGCTCACACACACACACACACACACACACACACACACACACACACACACACACACACACACACACACACACACACACACACACACTTTGAGATTTGATTTGTATACAAACATGCAGACACTCCTGGGAAAGGCTGGCACAGGTTCACTAGCTATGTCCCCTTCTACCCATACTATACAGTGGTAGCGACTGCCACCAACCATTCTTACTTATCAGCTACTATAAGGTCATTCCCAAAGGGTGACCAATTCTACTGTGTAATGTTACTGTAATCCAAATGATGTGTGACCAGGGCTTTTAAGGCTATTTAAGAGTGGCCTGTACAGTGAGATCAAATACATATGCAAGTACTCTAAGAGCTTAAATATCTGTAAACAAACCAGCCACAATTAAATGCTTTAAATATATTTAATAATAAATAATGAAAATGCAAGACAATACTCAATAAGCCAACACAGTAACAACTGAGTTCAAAATCACAGGAAATACTTTAAAACATCATTGCAAGACAGTCTCAAATAAATACAGAAAATATCTAAACTAATCTTTACTGTATTCCTATCTATATGTAATAGATACTATGCCCTAAATGACTTACTGAGCAAGACAAGTGCTGATGAGAGGATGTCGTCAGATCCAAAGACGAATACAAAATGTACACACTCACTCTTTGAGATAGTTCTTAAATTACTATCAAACATTTCTGCTGGGTTATCTCAGACTACATCATTCTTTGTTACCTCTGCCTTCAGTTCCCAGGCTAACAGAAACTTAAAATTTAGCACTTCTGTGTCAAAAATACGTATCTCTCAGAAGTTTGCCTTGAACTGGAAGTTGTAAAACAGTTAAGCACTTTTACCTTTGAAACCTGTAATTATTTCTGTTTCCAGACAATAGAAATAATTTCTAGCTGCAGACATTCTGTCTCCTAGCTGAGATAAACACCATCATAAACAATTCACTTATTTTCTTACAGTTTTTAGTTAACTTTGTTTTTTTTCCAGTAGAATACACAGTGGTTACATTTTTGAAGCTCAGCACATCATACAGCTTAACACACACTTCTGCACCAGCAGTTTAATACACACATAACATATAGTTATCTTACATTTGTAAGACAAGCCTATGGATCATATTAATATTCACAAATGGCATGTGATTATTTACAAAATTCTAGCTAGCTGGCTGGCAGCCTTCACAATCCCACCCCCATGAAAATGCAAGCTAGTTTTTCAAGTGACCCTTGAGAAACATTGCTTGAGAGGGTTGAGTCTAAAATACCTTACCCCATTCCCTGTCTTGAGTGCCCATCTGTGTCGGCATTGCTAACCCCACTGAGGTGCTGCACTGTCATATCATATGCTTGTGACCCTAGGGTCCACCTTAGTAACTTCGTATTTTGCTGGCTAGCTCGATGTAGCCATGTTAGGGGATTGTGGTCTGTAAGTAGAGTGAATTTCCTTTCATACAAATAAGGCTGAAGTTTCTGCAGTGCCCACACTATGGCTAGACATTCCTTTTCTACAGCTGCATAGCATTCCTCCCTGGGTTGCAGCCTATGACTGAGATAAACCACTGGATGCTCTTCTCCCTCTGAAGAAATCTGGCTAAGTACAGCCCCCACCCTATGGTTTGAAGCATCCACCTGCACAACAAATTATTTGCTCTAATCTGGACTGGCTAACACACTGGATCCTCCCATAGCTTCTTTAAGCTTCTGGAATGCCTGCTCACATGCTGGGTTCCACACTACCTTATCTGGCATGTTTTTCCTTGTCTGGTCTGCGAGGGAAGCAGCTATGGTACTATAATTGGGGACAAATGTTCTGTAATACCCTGCTGTCCCTAAAAATGCTCTCACCTGATTTTTGCTAACAGGTGCAGGCCATGCCTGAATGGCTTCCACTTTGGCCAGTTCTGGCCTGATCTTACCACTCCCCACTGTATGTCCCAGGTAGGAGACCTCTGCCATACCCACCTGACATTTGCTGGCCTTAATGGCCAACCCTGCCCTCTGTAGTCTGCCCAGCACCTCTCTGACATGCTGAAGGTGTTCTTACCAGGAATGGCTGTAGATGGCAATATCATCTAGGTAAGCAAAGGCAAAATCTCCTGCTCCTGCTAGGATATGATCTACCAGCCTCTGGAAAGTTGCTGGGGCATTTTTCATCCCAAAGGGCATCTTTGTGAACTCATGCAAGCCAAAAGGAGTCACAAACCTGACCTCTCTCTATCACTGGGAGTCAAGGGCACCTGCCAGTAACCCTTGGCAAGATCAATGGTGGTAAGATACTTAGAACCACCCAGCTGCTCTAGGGCTTCATCTGTCCTAGGCATGGGGTAAGCATCTGACTCTGTGTGACTATTTAATTTCCTGTAGTCCACACAGAACCTGGTGGTGCCATCCTTCTTTGGTACCAGCACCACATGGGAGTCCCAGAGACTGCTGGACTCCTGAATTACCACTAGTTCCAACATTTCCTGTATTTTCTCCCTCAGAGTCTATTTGACGCTCTCAGGCACCTTACAACGGGACTGCTTAATAGGCCTTTGGGGTCCTGTATCCACATGGTGTTGCACCAGGTGGGTGTACCCTGGATTCCCAGTGAACATGTCCCCAAACTCCTGTAACACTGTTTGGATTTCTTGAGCCTGGGTAGGGGATAGCTGCTGGGACATTGCTACCCCTTCCACTGAGGTGTCAGTCCGAACCTCACTGAGGAGATAAGTCACCAGATCCCCTCAGACTCTTCCTGCAATCCACTGCAAATACTTAGCACAAGGGCCTCCCTATCATGGTAAGGTTTCATCATGTTAACATGGTACAATTTGTGCCCCTGCCTCCTGCCTAGTAGTTCTACCATGAAGTTAACATCACTGACCTTCCTTACCATATGGTCCCTCCCAAACTGCCTGCAGCTTATTGTGTCTGACAGGAATGAGAACTATTACCTGCTTTCCTACAGCATACTGTCTAGCTCGAGCACTCCTGTCATACTAGACCTCTTTCTGCTGTTGGGGTTCTGCCAGGTTCTCCTGGGCCAAGCTCAAGATTTCTCTGAGTCTTGTCCTGAGGTTTAGGACATATGCCACAACAGACTCCTTGTGAGATTCACACTCCCCCTCCCACTCATCTTGAATTAAATCTAGAGGTCCCTCACCCTATGCCCATACAACAACTCAAAGGGTGAAAAACCTGTGGATTCCTGGGGAACCTCCCTGTAAGCAAACAACAGATGGGGCAAATATTTGTCCCAATCCCTCTTAAACTGGTCTGCAAATGCCTATAGCGTCATCTTGAGTATAGAGTTTAACCTCTTAACAAGCCCATTAGTCTGGGGATGGTAGGGGGTGGTCTTTAGGTGCCTCACCCCACAGTACTTCCACAGACAAGCCAGCAGGTCTGACATGAAATTGGCACCTCTGTCAGTCAGTATTTAGTTTGGGAAATGTAAACTGCTGAAAATCACTAACAAAGCATGTGTCACCTTTTCTGCCTCAATGGAGGACAGAGCCACAGCTTCAGGGTATCTGGTAGCATAATCTACTACCACTAGGATATACGTTTTCCCTGTGGAACTTGGGGTGCTCAGAGGCCCCACAATGTCCATAGCTACCCTCTGAAATGGCTGCTCAGTCACAAGCAAAGGCATCAAAGGAGTTTCACCTTGTCTCCTGCCTTGCCTACCTTTTGGGACTGCTCACAAGTCCTGCAGTACCCTGTTACATCTCTGGAAATCCCAGGCCAATAGAAGTTCTGCATAAAGCATCTGTTTGTACATTTTATGTCCATATGACCTGCAAAGGGAATATCATGGGCTATGGCTAGAAGTGCCACACAGTAGGCTGTAGGCACTTCCAACTGCTGTATTCTCTCACACTCTAGCCCTCCTTCAGGAGTCCACTGTCTGTACAGTAACCATTTGTCCCAGCATACAGAATCCTTCTTCCCTTGAGAATCAGGTGGCTCACTAGCTACCTCTTTCAGGTCTTGTAATATAAGGTCTGAGAGCTGAGTCTGTCTCAACTCACTCTTTGTAACCATTCCTAGCTCCCCTTCCACAGGACGTCTGGTATCCTCTGACAGTGGTAGCACACTGTCAGCCTGGGTACTACTACCCACCTCTGCCCTTGCAGTCACACTGTCCAAGGGAACATCACTAGCCACAAGCAGCTGTGGCTCACCTTCAGTCTCACTGCTACAGGGTATCTCCCTCCCTGAAGTAACCACCTCACCAGTCCTGGCTGCAAGTGTGTGGTCTGTCTGGGTCTCCCCCAGGCTACCAAGCCCACATGCTTGCCTCCAAGCCTGACTGCATGTAACTGCTTGAACACACGGTACTACATTATCAAAATCATTCCTTATCAGGACATCTGTAGGGTGGTAGTTTGGTACCCTTGTTGTCTCAAGACAACCTACTGTTGGCATTTTGTCATTCCCACTTACTGGCTATACCACATATTGTTCTTCACCTTGCCTCCATGGACATCTATATGCTACATGGCCCCACTGGTTGCATTTACAACATTTAACCCTAGGTCCTGGATGTGTACCTGGACTAGTGGCTTCCCCTGCTACTGGCAGATTCTGTTGGGGATGTCTGGCTGCCCACCATGGGTTCCCTTAGACCCATGAGCAGCACTGGGTGTCCCTTTCTGGGCAGGGATGCCCAGCTAGCTAGGTATAGGTCTCCCTTCTTCCCCAACTTATCTACAGTAAGGCATTGTCTATCAGCTAACCAGATTCTCATGTCCTTAGGCAAAGTGTTAAGGGCTTGTTCCCCTCACCAGAAGGTCTGCCAGCCCTTCAAAAGTGGTGACCTGACATCCATTCACCCACCTATGAAAATAAGTGCTTAGTTCAGCAACATATTCACATACAATTTCATCTGCCTTGAATCTGTGCTCACAAAAAATGTTCCTGTAAGCTTCAGGTGTTAACTTAAAACATTCTAGCAAACAGTTTTTACAACATTATAATTTAAGCAGTCATTATCAGACTGTTTTGAAAGAACAGTTACAGCTTTATCATGGAGTAAGGGGGTCAGGAACTGTACCCAGAGCCCTTGGTCAACATCATATTCTTTACATACCCTCTCAAACATATGAATGAAGCTATCAAAATTATCCCCCTCTATAAATTGTGGAAGAAATTTAC
Organism: Protopterus annectens; assembly: GCF_019279795.1. Classification (NCBI taxonomy): domain Eukaryota; kingdom Metazoa; phylum Chordata; order Ceratodontiformes; family Protopteridae; genus Protopterus; species Protopterus annectens. The sequence goes on from NC_056739.1 coordinate 1,600,717,580, forward strand.
TGACCTTTGTTGCTTCTGGGGTTTGGTTACTCACTTCCCCATTACCTCCATGACTCTGGCGAAGAGTCAGCATCTTCTTTTCATGTTGCCTCTGCCTCTCCTTCTCCTCAGCTTCCAGGCATAGCAGTTTCTCATTTACCTCAGTCTCTAAGATGCCTCAGTCTCTCTGCTGTCTCTGTTTCCAAATGCTTGGCCTCTAGCTCAAGTCTCTTTAACTCCAGATGGATTTTTAAGTTCTCTGTGGAAAGGTTGAGCTGTGCATTTTCTGAGAGTTGTACATCTCCAGTAGTGACTAAAGCTGCAATCATGTCTGCCTTAGTCAGGTTGGCTTGCACCAGTCCTTTAGCCTGGCACATCTCAGTCACCTGGCTCCATGTCAGCTTGCTATATTCCTCTCCTGACATGCCTGCCTGCTCTCCCTGACTAACTAAGCTAACAAAAAATAAAACAATTGTGATATGAACTCTGAATATTCACTGCATGGCTGATTAAGAGTACAAGCACCTTCAGTGATCACTGTACACAAGCTTCAGGAATTCGATATCCACACCACTACAAGCCAATTAATATGTGATGTGGCTATCTCACCACTATCAACCAATTAATATGTGATGTGGCTATCCCACCACTGCCAAACAATTAATATGGTGATGCCCCTGCATTGGCCCAGTAATCAAGGAGCCTCAATCCTCACCACTAGCACCAGTGAGTGATGTGCACATTGGAAGGATGACAAGTACACACATAGTAAAATCCAATTTCCCTTAAGAGCACAAAGAGATCACAGTCAGTCTGGGGTTGGTTTCTCCCTCTTTCTCCAGATCCTAATAAGATTCCCCTCTAGCACAGCTATAGGGTTAAGATCTCAGCTGAGTGGTCAAGCCAAAACCTCCAGCACCCAGTGTTCCTGCCCAAGTAGCACACACACACACACACACACACACACACACACACACACACACACACACACACACACACACACACACACACACACACACACACACACACACACACACACACACACACACACACACACACACACACACACACACACACACACTTTGAGATTTGATTGATATACAAAGACACAGACACTCCTGGGGAAGGCTGGCACAGGTTCACTAGCTATGCCCCTTCTGCCTAGACTATACAGTGGTACCAGCTGCCACCAACCACTTTTTCTTATCAGCTACTATAAGGCCCTTCCCAAAGGGTGGCCAGTTCTACTGTGTAATGTTACTGTAATCCAAATGATAAGTGTGCCATGAATTTTAAGGCTATGTAAGAGAGGCCTGTACAGTGTCACCAACTACATATGCAAGTACACTAAGAGCTTAAATATCTCTAAACAAACCTGCCACAATTAAAAGGTTTAAATATATTTAGTAATAAATAATAAAAGCACAAGACAATGCTCAATAACTCAACACAGTCACAACAGAGTTCAGAATCACAGGAAATACCTCAAAACAACATTGCAGGACAGTCTCAAATAAATACAGAAAAAACCTAAACTAATCTTTATTATATCCCTATCTATATCTAAGAGATACTATGCCCTAAATGACTTACAGAGCAAGTCAAGTGCTAATGAGAGGATGTCGTCAGATCCAAAGACAAATACAAAATGCACACACTCACTCTCTGAGATAGTTCTTAAATTACTATCAAACATTTCTGCTGAGTTATCTCAGATTACATCATTCTTAGTCACCTCTGCCTTCAGTTCCCAGGCTAACAGTAGGGTTGCCAGCTGTCCGTTTTTTGACCAGACTGTCCAGTTTTCTGATAAATTGTCCGGTTACAAATTTCATTAAAAACCGGACACGTGAAGTCCGGGTTTTGTTCACCACTGCCACAGTTTCAAGTGTAAGCGTAATGGTAATGCTATTAAGTAGCGATCTTCACTTGATCTTCCTATTTACTGGCCCTCATCACATTCATTCACCATTCAGTCACTACTAAGACCTCACCGCCGTTTCCGTGTTTTGAGAACAAACTCTGGTAAGTATCAGATATTAAAGCACAAGTCAAACACATCACGCAGAGAGAACAAAACGCGTACACATTACATCATAATTATACCTTAATGCACAAAATGTACACAACTGTCTGGGAAGAGCAAAGCCCAAACAATAACATTAAGTTAACACTACAGTTGCTGGTATTTAATAAATGACTCGCAAATGGTAACACAAAATCTCAACACTCGTACAACCTAAGAAGACTGTGTGACAAAATTCTTTCACAGAATAACAACAAATGATCCTCCACTGTTGAACGATTGTTAATAAAGCAATCAAAACCAAAATAAATCACAGGAATGTGCAGCTGTCAGTTGGCTTCACATAGTTTACATTAAGCAAACCACTGCAACTTTGAAAAAGACACAAAGACCACTACACTATTATACATGATCACACTCAACATTCCTCTACAGCTTCATAACATGCATAAGGAAACACAGTACTCACGCTGTTAACAACAGTTTTTCAGCAAAGAGCATATTTACAGAATCCAAAAAGCACAACCTAGTGTCGCGTAGCCTGCGTCACTCGGCACTTTCCTACAATTTGACAAGCATATCTGGAAGTGATTGCTTTTGTTTTCATTTCCTCCTTATTTTATTCTCCCCTGCTGAAGTGTTGATCGGGTAAGTGCCAGTGGATGTAAGTGACAGAAGTGCTTAGAGAATTCTGATTGTGTTTAGCATTCTTTAATAACGTGCAAAGCTTATGGTTGTGCTGTTTTTTCTGTAGTAGTAGACTGGTTTCAGTGAGTCACTAGGGACTTGATTTGGTTTTCTTTTTAGGAGGGAGGGGAACCATTGTATTACTTTTTAAGAGTGCAAGATTGTTTAACATACCTCTCAAGTGTACCTCATTATGAGGAGGAGTGTACCTCATTTGGGGTCTTAAAAACATCATGTTCCTCAAAGTTTCACAGTGAAAGAGTCTCTCACACATTCAGTATTACAAATTTTTTATGAACTGATATCCATGGTAAATAGAAATTAATCATATTGATTCATTAAAATATCTTTTTTTAATAAGTAAACTAACATATTTTAACCATTGTATGACCTTCCTAGTTAAAGATGTTAGTAAGCAGTCAGTGAATGTTCCACATTTTGCCCATTTGTTCCACATTATGATGGCTACTAGTGTTCCTCATTTTGGAGATTGAAGGTTGAGAGCTATGGATTGTTAGGTTGTATTAATTTAGGTCAGGAAGCTGCCAGCATACCAATCTGTTAAGAAACGTTACAGCTCATTATTTCAAGCAATAACTGTAGTAACAACTGTGAACAGTATACCACAAACAGAAATAATTGTTTTCAACAGTTTTTTCCATGTACGGGCCTGTAACTGAAAACGATGTGTACATATCTCAAGTATGCAGAGGCAACACCTGGAAAGCTGTACATGTTTTTAACTGTTAACTGTGTTGTGGTGGGGCAACAGTAATGGTACAAGGCTGTTTGAGTAGAAAACACAATGTCTGATTGTCAATGGACCTTCAAATGATGGTATACCTGAAGATTAGTTTGCATTATTATATTATATTATCTGATAAATAGTAAAATGAGTGACTACTTAAATCGGTGTATGGCTACTCTTTGCTCTTAAGTGCATGTTGTACTCCGTTTGTAAGCAGCAAAGGTTTGGCAAGGTAAGAGTTACTTATACATTTTTAGTAGACATCTTATTGTTGACAGAAAGACGAGGTGCACAATTTAGAAGGGCGGATGTGTTGTTCTGTACTTGCCTTGAGAGAGACAGCGAATTCGGTGCAATGCTTTGTGGAAGATATTTCAAGTTGTTTAATCCTCTTTGTAAGAGGCCTTTATTCTTTTGTTTAAATGAAACATTGCAAAGAAAAATAAATGCTAACTTTACTTTAGAGTTATGAAGGAGGTGGTGGTACTGATTTCATAGCACTATTACTAACATCCCATCTTTTCATCAACATGCAAAGAACTTCTTTATTCTACAGCCTCCTTTCGAAGTAAGGTAATTTTGTCCTCATTAATACCCATTGTATGCATCTGTGCATAAATAATTGATAGTGGTGCTTGCACACACACACACACACACACACACACACACACACACACACACACACACACACACACACATATACATATATATATATATATATATATATATATATATATATGTATATGTGTGTGTGTGTGTGTGTGTGTGTGTCTTTTTGTGGTAGCGCTGCTAACATCTCTGGCCTGCTTGGAATAGAAAAGAGCTGCAGTAAAGATTTGTGGTGATTTTAGCTATGTATAACTGTTATAGGAGTGAGGAGTGAAATTTGGTTCACAATGCTCATTCCATCACTCACTGTATGAATAAATCATTCCCAAATGTTTAGTCTTGCACATTATTTTTTTTATTGTAAATCCTGAACCATAATTTGTGAATTCCTGTCCTTAATCTGTGCATTAGTGGTATTAATTAGCTTGACATCTGATTTGAATCACTGATGTAAATCTAAAGTTTGAATGCTGCATTTACATTTTGAGAAGCACATTTTAGGAGGTTAGAGTGTAGAAAGGGCAGATGAAGTACTCAACAGTCTCCTCAAATTTAATAATACTGATTATTGTGGTGATCCAACAATCATTATAAATTGTGTGTGTGTGTGTGTGTGTGTGTGTGTGTGTGTGTGTGTGTGTATATATATATATATATATATATATATATATATATATATATATATATATATATATATATACACATACAATGGTTATGTAGTATTATTTCCTCCCAAATGTACTCATTTTGTAGGTAGTGCTGATCATTTAGATAAACCAACATTCCTTTTTATAAATTGATGCAAAATCAATGTGAGTTTTCATGCCATTTCAATGAATGTGAGTTCCAAGGGCGAAGAAGTTTACTGCTCATGCTAAGTCTGTTTTCATTGTGAGACTGTATTGTTTGCTTAGCAAATGGCTATCACTGTTTGTGCTATTTTATTTCAATAGCTGTAATCATTGTAGAAGTAAATAAGAAAACAGTATGCACGCTGAGAGGTGCATTTCCATCAGTTGATGTTACTGTGATGTCACAAAATGGGCAGAGCATGGATGGGAGAGGGGGTGGGAATGGGTGGAGTTATGGGTGATGTGAGGGGCGTGGCCTTAGTCCAGTTTTCGCCACAAAGAAAGCTGGCAACCCTAGCTAACAGAAACTTAAAATTTAGCACCTCTGTACCAAAAACACTTCTCTCTCAGAAGTTTGTCTGGAACTGGAAGTTGTAAAACAGTTAAATACTTTTACCTTTGAAACCTGTAATTATTTATGTTTCTAGACAATAGAAAGAATTTCTAGTTGCAGACAGCCTGTCTCCTGGCTGAGATGAACACCATTGTAAACAATTCACTTATCTTAGAGTTGTTTTCCAGTAGGGTACACTGTGGTTACATTCTTAAAGCTCAGGACATAACATACAGTTTAACACAAACTTATGCACCAGCAGTTTAATACACACATAACATGTAGTTCTCTTACATTTGTAAGACAAGCCTATGGATCATATTAATATTCACAAATGACATATGATTATTTACAAAATTCTAGCTAACTGGGCTGACAGTCTTCACATGCTCTATCATAATGCTATGGTTAACCTTACCTCATAAGTATCTATAGGCTTCATACTGCAGTATAGGATATAATACCACTAGATACATTTTAATCAAATTCCCAGGATTTTTCTGTAATTTTTACAGATGACACAAAATGTCTTATACCAATGCAACTTTCTGAGAATCTGAAGGAAATTTAATGGTGTCAGAGCCAACATAAATCACTACAGGGATCCCAGACTGAATATGTTATGGTCGGTTTGCAGCTACACCTAACTTTTGCCATGCCATATTAACACAAACAACTGTCCAGTTATACCAAATATTCCAATTTAAAATCAATCAAGCAGCAGCCAATATATTATCATGCATCTTAATTTAAGATAGTCTACAACTATCAATTTGAAAAGAAGGATGGAAATACATATATAAAATGCTATTTTTTTAATTAACAGGATTTTATTTTATTGTTTTATAATATATTCGTAAATATAACAGTGCTGTTCTTTACCCATTGTTTGTCTGAATGACCATGACATTTGTTATTTCCTGTTGTTTATATTTTATTATCATGTGATTGTTGGAGGTTTTTTTCTCCAGGTGTACAGTGCAAAATGTACTTAACCAGCTGGGCTATCCAGGCTGGCATAATACATGCATGTATGCATGCATACAACAAACAAATAATTAACAGCCAGATAACTCTGCATGATTCTTTGGTTCATTACACTGCATTCATTTTTTGCACAGATTTGCTCTGAATTTAATTAATTCTGACTGCCCAGACAATTCTGTTTCACTTCTGCAGCAAATTAATTCTAGTTTATTATGCATAACTCTTAGAGGGCACCTCTAAAAGCATGGCAGCTGCAATATAACAAAGCATTCCTGCTTAGCATAACTAAAGTAAGCAATAATTCATCATATTGTATACGCTGCAAGATGGTAATGGTAGTCCTAATAGAAGATACTGAAACAATTTGTGCAACTTGAAGCACAGAATGGCATGAGAATGAGCATGTGGAGACATTCAATAGAACACAATGCACAAAGCATGGAACAGCAGAGCGCACCATGTGATGATCATACAAAGTAGCAGTCAGCTGTATGGTATGCATGATAAAGAACAGCAACTGTTGGTTCGGATGCCAGTATAAGGCATTAGTAAACAACTGGTGAAGCACAATGTAAAATATCAGTGTACTGGTAGTGCCATGATAGGATATGATACAACAGTCATAGCACAAAACAAGGCACTCACTAAGGATGCCATGGAACAATTGGAACCGGCTTGTTTGAGGTGTTGATGACCAGGACTTCAATGACTCATCAGACAGATCAATAGATTGGCAATCATTATGAACCTGACTGACAAATGTTGAAGACAGTATGCAACATGTCTACCAAACATTAGAGAGCATCAGCTGCAGGAAAACCCTATCCACCTACAAAAAAAAAACAAGTGCATCATTCAGAATGCTAACCTCAAGCACATTCCAAGGGTATGTATGAGGCATATTTTGTGTTTTCCAAGCAGACACATGCAGCACATTTTTATAGATTTTGGATGCACCACTATTGATATATGTGTGTGTGTGTGTGTGTGTGTGTGTGTGTGTGTGTGTGTGTGTGTGTGTGTGTGTGTGTGTGTGTGTGTGTGTGTGTGTGTGTAAATGTGTGTTTATATATGGGTCTATATCAGAAGCTTGTGTTTTCAGAAACTTGAAATTCATATCGGCGAGACGATATGGATGTTTGCAGAAAATTCAAACTTCAAAAACCAACAAAAATCTACTTTTTAGCAAGTCCCTTATATATACCAACTCCGAAGATCGCACTACAGTGGGAAAAAGGGTAAATTCTCTGATCCCCACTGTACTGCGATCTCCATTCAAAAGCTTTGAATTTTTGGAAAATTGATGATATGGTCTCAACCATATCAATTTCAAGTTTCTGAAAAGATGAGCTTCTGATAGGGACCCATTTATATATATATATATATATATATATATATATATATATATATATATATATATATATATATATAATTCCCATATAGATAAGTAAAATGACAAGCTATAATGGAGTTGTGCAGTATCAACTTCAATTTTCCTGCTATCACTGGTACACTGGTAGAATACATTGCTGCAGGTTTCACTTAAAGCAATGGCATATCCTGATGTGGGTTTAGATGTAACAGAAGTGATAGCTACTCTACCAGCTGAGAGGTAGTGAGCAGTGTTGAGGTGAAATCACAAATGTTTTCATGTGGAATTCTGGTAGTGTGCATGATGCACACGTGGCACATATACACATTTTAATTACTACCTCTTTTCTGAGATGGGCACATCTTGTATGTTTATCTGTTGTGCAAGCAGACAACCAGTACACTGTCAACACATCTGCATCACCATCAAAAAGAGGAGTATTCCCCACTAGCAAGTACATTTGTGTCACACTATGGTGACTCCTATAGTGGGAAAAGTTCTATTTGATCCCACTTTTCATCATCACCGCCCCAGTGGAGGGGTTTGAATCAGTGTTCATCTGTGTCTCATCCATCCATCCATCCATCCATCCATCCATCCTCTACCCCTTTTTCCCATTTTTGCACATGGGGTCGGGGTGTCACTTCAACAGTGACAATCATCTTGAGCCAAGGTTTACACCACAGAGTAGCTAGCCGTGCCACAGATCTGTGTCTCACCAACACCAAAAAACATTTCATTGCCTCCTTCCTGACAGATTTTTGCAGAATGGACTCTGAAGAATTGTGATCTATTGCTATATCCTGTGTTTCAGATTGAGGGACTGTATACCACATGTTGACTGCCTTGCTGGTCATCTCATCTCTCTTTTGCATTTAGAATGTACAGCACTGGCATCTTCACCACTTAGTTCTGATGTATGTGGGTGTAGATCTGGTCAACAAGTGTTGCAGCAGGACCCACAGACATTTTTGACAATTCAGTACAGAGGTGACATACTCCAGAGATTCATATTTAATAGCTCACCCCTAAACTAATGTGCTCAACATGTGTCTAGGCTGAGCTGAGATGTGAAACAGAACACACAAGCAACTTGCACTTAGTGAGGCAGTTATATAGTTAGGTACAATTCTACTATGACTCATGTAGTATCCAACTGAGGCTGTAACCAGAAAAAGCAAATCAGCTGTAGCCTCAGCTGGGTAAAAAAAGTAAGCAAATCATCCCTGTACATCTAAGTGGGAGACTTCACCGCACACTTTTTATTAAATATACTGACCCCATGGTGCATAACTACAAAGAGAATTGAAATGCCAACAAAGTTTGATTCATTGACAGTACTATGATTTAAAATGCACTAGCAGTGATTTTCAATGGGAAAACAGCAATAAGCAATTTGAACCTTGTAGAACTATAGTCAATAAATTAAAGATTCATCCACTTTAAACTTGAACCCGTAGTACAGAAGACCATGAGGTTCACCTGCTGTTCCCAAAACAGAAAGTAGTTATAGTGATAACATTCATCAGACCAAACATCTGTTTATCCACACAGCTATACCATGTGATATGACAAAGATATCAGGATGAAATTGCCTGGACAAGTGTTTCATGTTCGTCAGATGCAAAAAAAAAAAAAAAAAAAATACCTGTAACTATAGGCCATTAGGAATATACTGCAAACAGGAACATATACTACCAAGTATGAGTGTATACTATTCTGCCCACGTGGTGCCACATTATTGCAGCTACCAGATGTGATCCTACTTTCTTCATGCTCCCTCAGGACATCAATTATGCCTTGGCTTATATGAAGGTGATGGGGTTGTCCACTTCCATTTGTGGCATTTTGGTCTGTATTGATGTTACTGACTTTTATAATGGCCCCATCCTTCATATTTGTTATCTGTTAGTGGTAGTTTTAAACCATTTGGTCATTCCCAAATATAGTACTGACTTCTGGTCTGTAGCCTCTGAGAAACAGTCATGCTGTCTACTGTCTGCATCCCCATTTCCCTTATCCAGATCCAGAAGAAGCAGTCATTACTTCTTTAAGCTTGCAGCAATACCTATCTTCATCTGTGATAAAATCATTGTCATGGCAATGCAAAATACTCCTGCTACCATCTGCATGTTATAATCAGTGTATAGATAGTTTCATCTGTGTCTCACATACACTGTATTATAGAGAGCTACATAAAAGTACCTAACCTGTTAGCCTATTTCCCTTGTGCAGAAAGATGGATCACATACTATGAGTCAGGTGACTGGAGTTTGATTTGCATTTCCAGCTTTGGAATAACCAGGCAGGGAGGGAGACTGTTCCATTCATCTATCTTGGCCTCTCTTGGAGAGTAGGAGAGGTGTACATTTGGGAGCAGCTGGAGCTGTGTGATTTCCCACATTAGAGACCAGTAAAACCACTGCTTGTGCTTTGGAGACAGGGCAGGACTGCAGGGAATTCCCCAGTGGAAGTTAAGGGGCATCCTCTGTAGTTAGCTCATTGTATGTTTCCTACTTGGTGCATTTCTGGCTGCATGCAGGATGTAAGTCATAAAGGCAAAAAAATTGTACTACCCCCAATGGCTGTCTCAGTAATGACCCTTCCTTACTAACCATCTTCCTGGTTATGGGAATGAATGGGAAGAGTGACCATGAGGGAGGATGATGACTGATAGATAGCACAGGGGAAAAACAGCCAAAAAAGAAAAAAAAGGTACTGTACCTATGTACATACTCAACATAATCAACACACCAGCTCAGTAAGTATTGTAAGAATATCTGCTAAAGGTAAGGAGTATACTAGTCTGACATACGTAGGTTTCTCTGTGGCAGTTACTATGGCAGATTCTTAACACACACTTTTTGTGCAGTTTCAGAGTCATTCTTTACATTAGCTAATCTGCAATCCATAATGTTAAGACAGCACTTAGCAGGTGCTACTCTCAGGGCCGGCCTTAGCTGAAATGGCGCCATAGGCGAAGTAGTACTCCAGCGCTCTTAAGCCCCACCCACACCAGTGCCCCTTAAGCCCCACCCACATCATACTCCTGAAACACCCCTATAAGCCACACCCACATGAAGCTCAATTCCCAAGAAAGCCACTCCAGTCATTTCCTTCAATTATTTAAATGCACAGGAAGAAAATATACCTTGTAATATAGTTAAACTGCAAGTGAAGTGGATTTTTTTTAATAAGCCTGCTTTATCTGTTGCTCCTTCACACATTTTACTGTAAAAGTCATGTCCTCAGAAAATACAAGCCCATGTGCATTCTTTCAAAGGGATGCTTAAGTTAATCTAAACAGTTTAATTTACTTTGGGTAGGCGAGCAAGCGTTACAGCTCAGTGAAAGTAGAATAGCAACCTCTCTCCTACCTGTGTACAGTAGCTTAAACTAGAACAGCACAAACACAGATAGACTTAGCATATGCAGTAAACTTCTCTGTCATTGAAATGACATGAAAACCAACACTCATAGAAAATGCATCTGGCCAGTGGAGGATTAGGTTTACTTTTGAGTTGTTTTCAAAATAGACTCCTTGCACACATTTTAGGGCAATGCATACATGAATTTGTTCTTTTATTCACCTTCCTGATTGTATTAAATTATATTCCTTGTAAAATACAGCACCACTTGTTAGAATGTGTTTTAAAATTTGTAGTTTTAAACATTTTAATAAGCAATAAAACAAAGTATAACCCAATGACAAAATTACCCATTTCAGAAAATTTCAACCATAAAAGGCAACCCAGACTTCTGTCATGACAATCCACCAATATCACTCGATACACAATCTCTACAGAAGTAAAATCATTGGAATAATTCCACATTAAAAGAAATCTGTAACTAATGAAGAAGAAGGAAGAGGTTGCTAATGGCAAACAACTTTACACCTCAATGTTTCATCTACAAATTCAGTGTCTGTTGCCCTTGCGTTAATCTATATTACATTAAAAAAAATTGGTAAACTGGTAATATTGCAATAGGAAATGACTAAAACTGTTAAGTTCATAGTTACTAGGCATCTCATACAAAAGGAGGAAACTTAGGAGTGTAGAACCCCTATTCCTCCTTGTAATACACCAAATAATCTGCAATCATATAGGTACTGCGATATCAGCACTTCATGTACATGGCATGGGAGTAGACTCCACAGCGACTCCACAGCCTTCTGCACCAAAGACAATTATGCTACTAACACTGCTTTCAAATTCTACAACAGTATGCCATTTGATAAAACAGTTGCACATTGAAAACGGACTTAGCATGAGCAGCAGTAAACTTTCTTTTGAAATGTAATCCCTTGAAAATACACTGAAACTCAATCCCTTGAAAATGCACTGAAAACTCCATTTCCTGAAATGCACTGAAACACAAACTCCTTTCTGTCAGCAGTCTAGTAGGTAGTGTAAAGCAGTGGTTCCCAAACCTTTATGGACCAAGACCCACTGTTGAAAATGGTAATTTTCATGACCCATTACTCATATCAGTATGTGTAGCTCTACTGTTCCTCCTTAAAAGAGAGGATGCCGGCACCATGGAGTGTTTTTCCAGGATTTAAAGACACCATATAAACTACTCATACTTTATTAGCAGAGAAAAATCATACCCCAGGATTCATGAAGCTTGCGCCAGGCGCAGGCATAGCATAAGCGGTATAACGCCAAATATGGCCGTCGAGCGATTCAGGTACGATCCAATTCCACATGCAGTACCGGCGTACACCAGAACTGCGCAGCCCCCGGCTTAGGTATGCTAATCACCCCATGTGCAGTGTCACACCATGCAAATGAAGGCATATAGTGATTCATGAAGTGATGCAGGCATAGCGTAAGCCCACAGAAATGTAAACCAAAAAACACGGTTTACATTTTCCCAAACAGAACATCGGAGCTATGGAAGAGGGCCAGACCCAGGTATCACAACGTTAACATATGCCAATGGTGAAATACACAGCCAATGGCATAAGAAAAGATGCACAACACGTAAATAACAACATTTAATATCATGTCCACAGTAACGCACAGCACAACCGCAGGGCATGTGTGCGGAAGCTGTAACATAAAGAAATAATATAAAAATGTCATAAAATCGCAACGTAATAGAAATCAGGTTTACAGCATAATACACAATGGTAGGCATGGAACACCACAACCAAGGTGCAAGGGTTGCTAAGGGCCTGTGATAGTGTTCGGCGCAGTAACTATGAATTAGTAGTCAATGCCATGCAAATGAGGCAGATAATACTGAATCGAAAATGTCCCGCCGGATGAAGGTTGTACCATACGGCGCAGCGGTATAACATCGAGGAGTGGCTTAGAGGAGATACATGACATCAGCAGAGGGGTGTGCCACCGTAGAAGTAAGCACATTGGAGCAATGCAAATCTGGCCTGTCCGTTGCTAAGCAAAGCTGCAGGACAGGGGTGGGGAGGAAGGTATAGAATCGTTTAGCTGAGAGCACACATGGTGCACAAAAGCGCATGTGTATGGGGATTAAAAAGGGTCCCGAAACCCAGTAATCGGACGCACGCGCCGCAAACAATAGCACAAACAGGAAGGTCAGGGGAAGAAAAGAAGGAAATGCGGAAGTAGGGCAATTGGAGTACTAATGAGCAATCAACACCAATCAACCCACGATGGCCAATCGACGGCAGCTGACAAGTTTGCTTGCAGAAACCTGCAAAACAGGATAGGGGAGATATTGGAATGCAAAGAAAGGAGGGGAGGTATTGGATTGCAAAGATAGGAGACCTGACACAGCAGAGCAAAGCAAACTGACAGCAGACCGGCAGTAGCACACATAACGCAAGATACGCCAGGTCCAGGAAAGTACAAATGAAAGTAGGCTGCAGGATGCACGCCAGAAAATGGTAGGTGCAATGTGCAGAAATGTAAAGGGAAGGTCAAGAGGTAATCCACAGCAGGCAAATGTAATTCAACACTAAGGGCACCACAATAGTAGTTCCGGCAGTAAAACACATAAGATACCCTGTAGCTACGATCATACATACACACCCTATGACATCATCGGTGTTCACAGCACAATAGTATAAAGTGTGAAAGCACCCAACACACACCTGTGTATTCCCAAACACTGCACCATAGGTGTAAACACATGGGGAACTTTTAAAATGTACATGTTGGGAGCTGCCATAGCTGTGATTCATCAGCATGTGTTAGAGACTGATGGTGTTGTGGAGGATGATGCTGACAACCACCGCAGGCCTCGGAGGAGAAGGAGAGTGTTCAGACCAAGGGTAACCTACCAGGGGCTACATGACCTGGAGATAGTAGAGCTTTACAGGGTGGACAGGGACATCTTACAGCAAATAGTGGAGCTGTGCCAGCCACGCCTGAGAACCAGAAACAACAGAGGGGAACCCATCCCAGTGGACACGAAGGTATGTGTAAGCCTGCGAATACTGGCCACAGGTACCTTTCAAAGGCCAACTGGAGATATAATGGGTATCTCACAGGCATCAGCATCCAGGGTACTACACCAGTTCCTGGATGCCATGTTACCACATGCCAATGAGCAGATATACTTCCCCCGAACTCAGGAGGAGTTGGCCAGCAATATGCGCCACTTCCGCCATGTGGCACACTACCCGGAGGTACTGGGTGTGATAGACTGCACGCTCATACAAATCAAGTCATTACCTGGTGAGCATGGTAGGCACTACATAAACCGCAAGGGATTCCACTCCATCAACTGCCAGGTCATGTGCAATGCCCAGGGCATTATCATGGATGTGTGTGCTGGCAGCCCTGGAAGCTACCATGACTCCCATATCTGGCATGCCTCACAGCTGTATCAGGTATTTGTCAGGGGGGACATCCCACATGGCCATCTTGTGGGGGATGCTGGCTATGCACTGGAGCAATGGATGATGACTCCCATCAGAAATGCACACACACCCATGCAAGAACGCCATAATGAGGCACACGCACAAACCAGAATCATCATAGAGCATGTGTTCGGGATGCTGAAATCACGGTTCCGGTACTTGGATACATCTGATGGAGCCTTGCAGTACTCTCCAGGCACATGTGCCCACATCGTCATAGTATGTGTCATGCTACATAATATGATCCTGTGGAAGCAGCTGCAGCAGGGACAAAATGGTGAAGGCCCTCATAGCCCACCGCAATTGCCAAGGCCATTACAGGCACAGAGGGACACCTCTCCACCTGCACACACAGTAAAATGGATGGCACACAAACATGACCACCTGTAAATTGTAATGTATACATGGCCCAATGTGTGACTCCTACATAGGCAGCCCTCAAACATTGTAAACACAACAGCTAGTGGAACATGGAATGCCAACACCTGAACAGTACATGAGCCTTACAGCATATGGTGGTGCTGTGTGCCTGTCACGTTCCCCGCCAGATATATATATATATATATATATATATATATATATATATATATATATATATATATATATATATATATATGTACACATATGCATATATATAATACAGATAGAAAGGGCAATAGAGTGATATACGGTGATATAGATGGATTCAGCGATATCTGCAAATATAATAGATAGTTCAACGACATTCATAACACCTTGGAGGTACAAATAAATAGGATACCGCCAACCATGGAATGTGTAACATACCGACATGCGTAACCACGAGGCTGAAAGACCAATAGAACATAGTACCGGAACAGTACAGTTGCGAGTAATAGTATGATGATATGAAGGGACATTTAGTCACTGCTGCCAGTGTTGCGGTCCACGTAGGTACTGTGTTCAACTGTGTTTGTGAGTGCCGTAGTCTGTGTAAGTGTGCGTTGAGGGTGCCGTGTGCATCTCCGTGTGACTGTAATGTGTGTGTGTGTGTCCGCAACATGTGTTTGTTAGTGCCAAGTCAGAGGCAGATCAGTACGGTAGGTGTGGGTATAGCTAGCCGTAGGCATACAGTTACTACCTGTCCCAGAGTAGGAGGGACAGCCCCACCCTGGGCAGGTGTGTCCTGACATAAAACAGTACAAAGGGCAAATATCCGAGATGGTAGGACATAAATATGTCCCATATATAATGTAATAGTCGTATTTAATAGTTATGCCTGTATGTAAGAAACGTAAATGTTGCATGCAATATGATAAGTAGCCAAAGTCACACAACAATATTGTAAAAACAGTATTGAGGATAAAAGTATGTGCTAACCTGTGTACTGACCGTGGCTACGTGTTGGCCTGTAAACACCGGCTGTGTGTCCCCCGCGTATATCCAACAATGACCATAAAAAAAGGTGGCAAACCCATGGCAAACAGGCTTTTTTAAACACAACCACAATGATCCTGCAAATATCTGGGACAGAATAATAGGGATAGCTGCTCATACTCCTGGATATATCTGATATATCACTACTTGTATACAAGTAAAGTGCAAGCAAGCAGATGACCATGATATAGAATAAAAACCAATTAACAATGGCCCAACGCATAAACTGTTAAACTCCTAACTAGGTATCTTTAATAATTAGGGGAGGAGCACACACACATATATAATGACATACTACGTACACCCACCAACATCCCCCACACTAGAAACTAAAGCAATACAGACTGTAATAGCAGTCAATTACATCTGCAGAACCCTCAACATACCGTGTGAGAGACACAATTAAAGGCGTCATGCAAAATTGCAGGCGTTGTATAATGGAACAAACAGCCATGTTACAGGTTTTGTTTGCAATACTCCATTATCAGACGTTGGGATGACAGGTACACCCACATGTTGAACCAAATACTCTACCTGTCACACACAATCCACGGGGGACATGAATCCAAAGTATACTTGTCTCCATGCATAGCAGTTGCAATTACACATAACAAAACACAATACAGACCGTCTCCCCTAAGGTAGGGCAAATAGGCAATGCCCAAGTGGAGAATTCAATTATACCCCACTGTTGCCGCGTAATTGGTGAATGGAGTAGCTGCACAGCTGATATGCAAGTAATTAGTCACTCAGGAACACCAATTGACAGGATGAATCCACATGTTACAGGTATCGACGTATATAAGTATGACTTGCCAGACATTCAAACCGTATGCTCATACCGAATACCAGTTGAAACACTGTGAGAGAGATAGAAATGAAATGCCGTAACGATAACAAGGTATGTAGAACACCCAATATGTAAGGTTATGTATAGCATGATCTGTATTAATTAGTTTTACTGTATGTATAGCCTGGTTTGCATTAATTAAACGTGTCCGCAATGCATAAAGTGGGGAAAGGTATTTATGTAGTGATGTCTTGCTGAGCATACTAATGCTTGTAGAAACTGTGCGTCCAGCAGTGGGACACAAGGTACACAGCACAGACACCACAAGGGATGCTACATGAGGGTGTTAAACAGAACAATTCCATACAACCCGCTGTCAGTGGTAGGGTATGTCCAACAAGGACGTGCCATAGCAGGGGATAGTATATGTTGATATACTGTCACAGCACGCATGTGTATGGGCATATAACATTAATGACATATCTAAGGTGGTCCCGCTGTGCAAGTATGCTTTGCATTATGGGATACTATGTGAAATATGTGTAATGTATAGTATTATAGGTAGATATGACAGATATTCTACACAGCATAACAGGCATATCATGCATACCACAGGTATTGTCTATTGGCATGTACAATAACAGGATACATATGGCTTGTAGGCATGGGACATTGTAATAGCATGATAGCTAATCAAAATGGAAGGGCTACCAAGTAACCATGCACAAAGGACATATAATAGCTTCACAGGTGCATAGTGGGGTACTATGCAGTCTGGCAAGTCCATGTGTAAGCACAACTACAGTGTTCACACTAGTGGCACCTCTCTAGGGTAGTGTCCTGTGAACAGCAGAGCCATGTGTCACCTGCACCTCTGCACAGTACAGCCACTGCAGTGATCCCAGGCCTACATGTGTCTCCCAACCACCAAGGGAGGTATCACATGAACAGTGCTACTGAGTGTCCCTGCGTGATGTACATAGGACTTATGTTCCAAAGCATGGTGAGTGTCTGGTTTGGGAATGTAACCCACAAGCACATCCCACTCATTGTGGCGTGTGTGCACATATCCATGAGCATGTTGCTTACAGTGGCCTCTGCTTATGTCGCGTATGAGGAGTATATCCATTAATAATGTTGTGGACATGGGCCCTGTCTGATCAGCAGAGGTCACCCCTGAGTATGTAGTATGCAAATGTGCACAGATGTGGTGTCCGTAGTGCAGCCGCATACTTAAACTGTCGGAGCTCAGTAAACGGCATGGCATGTTAATGTTGTGGTATGTAAAGCTGTAGCTGTTGTGTAAGGCACACCCTAAATGGGGTGGTGTACCCTTGAATGTGTGTAGATGTCTTGAGTTCAGAGGTACAATGGGTGCCTATGTACCAGCTACACACCCAGTACAGATAGGTGTGGCCACGTAGAAGGATATCCATGCCACAGTGGCAATACGTTAACCACAGGAGTGGGTGCGACATATGTGTGTACTGCAAACATGTACAATGTGATATGTATGTAGGGGACTACCATCCATGTGATAGTCAGTGGGTGAATGGTGTAATGCAAAGGTGATGTTCATGCACCTTGTGTCATGCAGCTTGGTGCCATGATAGTCATATCATGTATCTGTCACAGCGACACCCATATGGATGGAGTCAGTATCAGCTGGTGGAGCAATCATGGCACTTTGTATGCAGGGGTTTGAAAGCTAGGCAGGGAAAGTCCCCTGTGCTAGCCTGTACCGCAGGGAAGCATATACTGAACATGAGGGGCCCTATGACTGAGGACTGTAGTATGCCAAATGTACCTGACATGTAGTAGGTACTATGGTATGCTGGCCTCACTATGTGTGTCCTGTCCATGAGCCACATTGCATAACATCCTGAGAGATAGGGTACGATGTGCAGGTGTATGTGTATGTTGTCAATACCAGAATGGAGAATGGTGCTGAAAGGCAATGAGAGGACAATGTAGGATGTGTGGACTCCCGTACCATCAGCAACTGCCCTGGTAACTGTATGAAAGGAGTCCACCATGTGTAGGGGCCATGCTCTGGCCATAACAAGCCCAACCCGGGTGGCAGCAAAGGACGGGAGACCAACAATGTCTCTGTGAATGACGTCCTTGATGATGTGCCCCATAGCCATGCAGAACAGTCCAGTCAGGTGTGCAGGACTATAGTCCCACTCGTGCATTGTGGTGCCACCTGTGTGTAGTGTGATAAATGCTGCTGTGTGCCATTCAGGGGCTACAATGTCTGAAACAAGGCTATTACTGAATATGGTGGCCTAGTGGGGAGACATGTCATTCAGAGGTTGGAGGACATCACAGCCTGGGACATTGGAAGATGACATGGGGCAGTATCCCAGGACATATAGAGTGCAGGTCAGTACTGTGTAGGTGTGACCACAGGGACACCACAATGTTCCTGTATGGATTGTGGCCTTGTAGTGATTGAGAGGGTGTAATGTTAGCATTGAATCCATCCTCCAGCATGTTGCCAACATCACCTGGGTCTGTAATGTTCCTGAGTGACTGTTGTATGTGACAGCAGATGTGGGTGTTGCCATCGACTACTGACATACCACCATAATGCCTGGTGGTATACCCTGGAATGTGTCACAGTCATGTTTACGTAGCTAGTCTTGGAGTATGTGATGAGGGACCCTGGGGCCCTACCACGGCTGACCAGTGAGCCACCCCACCCATGGGAATGTACACCACTATGCAACAGCCTACACCTGATGTTGTACATCATATGTCCATGGAACATGACCCCCAGAGTGGTGTCTGTTATCTGGTGTGTACCATCATGGCTCTGTGTGGAATAGCATGATCCATGCAGTTGTGTACATGCTAATGAAGTGCACTGTGATATGTGTCAGCATTTGTATGTGCATTGTCCATCTGCATGGGTGTCATGATGTTAACAACCGCTGTCAGCAGATGTCTGTAGTAGGTGTTGTAGTACTCATGTACTGTGTATGCTGTGATGGGTGTGGTGCCGGGATGTGGCTAACAAGGTTGATTAGCATATGTTCAGAATCCACCAATGAGGGGATAACCCCAGGTGTGTAACACCAGTCACATGGTGGTAGTGTTCATGTCAAGGTTAATGTAGGTCTTGGAGGTGGTGTGTATGGGTTGATCCAGCAGAGTGGAGGTTATGACTCATGGATGTGTCGGTACATGAGTGGCTATCCCAGTTAAGTGTGGGGTAGTGTCAGTCACACATCAGTAGTAGCTGTCTGAAGCCCACTGTCCAATATACCAACAAATAAGGTATGTTAACTGTGGGGTATGATGTTGACTCTGTAGCTTGTTACAATGTGTATAGCAGTCCCAGACACAGTTAGTTGCACGTGGAGCACCTCTGATGCATTGTGCTAAGTAACTAGCCAGGATGCGTGCACAGCATAGTGGGATATGGGAACCCCACAGCTGTGGGTGTGCCGGTTCAGGTATGTGCCGGAAAGGTATGGTCCGTCTATAACCTGTCATTGCAGGTGTGCTCTGCAGAGCCTAGAGGCAGGTCCCAGTCACTGCAGAGATGTTTGAGTGGTGCATTATAAGGTGTGCCTTGCCTGCATGCGTCACAGAGGAAGATGCAAGCATTGTGTCACATGACCCCATGTCGTGCTTGCCAGTTCCCATTCTGCCGGTGACAGTTATTGGAAATTGTGCAAGACAGGCAGTATATAAGCAGCAAGAGCCTTACATGTGAGCTGTACTCCCAGGGCTGACAGGTGCAAGTCATCTGTGCCACAGCATTGTGTTTGACCAGGTCAGTCAAAGTGGATAGATACCAGATGCCTGTGGAATGACAGTAGGAGCATAGGCAACTGTTGAAGTGACACAGTCGGTTGTTGTACAATGGTATCGTGTCCGGATGAATGCAAAATGCTCCCCAGGGCTTGGCCCACACCCTCAGGGCTATAAGACTGGTGAGCTATTGCATGTCCCTGCACACGTAGTCTGTGAAGTGGCATCACAGGGCAGTCACACTAACATGGAGAATGACAGTCACATCGTACCTGGTGAGGTGTGGCATGGGTGCATAGGTTATGTTGCAGAAGCAGTTACCCGACAGCAAGATGTAAGTGACTATCGCCTTGTGTAGCCTGCTGTGTGGAACTGCAGTGTGACTCCCTACAGAGTCACCTATGACTGGTGTGTTGTGAATGTTATAACTCCCTATTGGCTGTATGTGATGGGCACACATGAGTCTGTGGGCTATAAGCTGGTGATGTTGTCTTCCATGATGGGGGCTACCTCTGGTGCCTACACCGAGTATGGAGATGCACTGCACAAGTTGTCCTCGTAAGTGCGGCCAGTGGTGTACATCATGTGAGACTATGTGATGGGTGGGGTGTGTTGCAAATGTTACACATCCCCAAATGACTGTCAGGTGCAGTCAGGGTAGGTGACAGCATTACCCCAGCCATAGCTGTCAACCTCCTGTCCCCAAAATGAGGAACATTAGCCCTCATACTGTGTGACAAATGGGCAAAATGTGGAACACTTACAACTGGCTTACTAACAGCTTCAACTAGGAAGGGCATATGATGGCTAAAATAGGCTGGATTTACGTATAAAAAAGATATTCTAATGAATTAATATGATTCCCATCTATTTAGCCATGGCTAGCAGGTAAACAATTTCCAACAATGAATGTGTGACAGACCCTTTCAATGTGGAACCTTGAGGAACATGCACCTTTTAGAACCCCAAATGAGGTACGTTCCTTGTAATGAGGTACACTTGAGAGCTATGCCCCCAGCACGGCTGCAGAAGTGCATCCCCCACAGGCTGTAGTGTCGTATGTTGGGAGGTGAGCATTGAATGTGTACATGAGACAATTGCTCTATTGCCACATGTATGACATATCCCTCATATAGACAGGCAATAGCACTGGTACGTGACAATTGGACATGCCTGTATATACAACCATGTCCCACAGGATATGTGCGTTACGTGTGTACAACAGCTGTTGTACCATAAGCAAGCTGGGAAGTGTAGGGCAGCCAGTGTACCTGTGGGAAATGGTGTGGAATGGGTGCTATAGTAATCAGTAGCTCATGACATGCTCACAAGTTCTGAACAAGTGCCTAGCATGACCATACAATACAGATATGGTGTTGGATAATATCAACCCACAAGTGGTGATGACAGTCATTTTGGGTGGCACCGCACTATAACCCTGTTGAGTATGGTGTGCATGTCCATGAACCATTATCACTGTAGATGTTAGCAGTACAGATGTACAAGACAGCACGGATATTTGATTACAATTACCTTTGTATGTCACAGGAGTGTTCCACCAGTGGCCTGTTGACAGACTCACAACTACAAAAGGTGCAAGAGTGACATGTGCACATCACACCAGTGCCAGCTACAGTAGAACAGGGTTAATGCATTGTACCTCACCCTCATTGTAGCCCATACCACACAGACAAATTTTAGGCATCTGTCTATGTAAGGCTGTGAATAGCCATGACCTATCAGTATAGCTGTGTCAGTGTTGTGAACAACATACAGAATGGGCTGTGTGGGTGAGGTGTGTGACATATGTGCACAGTCTGATGGATGATACCAGCATTGTCACTGCTAGGTGAACATCCCTGTACCCATAAACTACTACCTAGGCTGTGGTCAACATTATGAACAGTGTGTAAGGGATGGTGCTGTGCAGTGCACCCCCCGACTTGGTGACGTCCCCAGGCCCCTTAGGTAGCCATATGAGGTATCCATGTCATGTCAGGGTGCCATCCATGAGCACGGAGATCACTGGACAGGCATATACAGCACTGTGGTGACCAATATTGGATCACATACCACCTTTAAGGGGTAATGGCTATGCATGGATGTGCGATACCAGCCTTCACAATCCTCACCTCCACTATGCAGCATGCTGTCTACCTTGCAGAAAGAAATTTGCTACACCATGATGATGGACATACTACATGTCCATATCCTGATCTATAAGACATATGTCATGGACAGCCACCATCCTAATACTAGGATCGCCACAGGCTGGACAGATCCCTGTGCCATATATGTGACATACTCCCACCATACCATGCAACCCTGTCCATCAAAGCTGCACATGTCATCCCAGTCATACATGGTGTGATGGCCGCATGGTAGATGTACTATCAACTGACTGGATCAGTAATGTGGCACTGATGCACCTTGCAGTGGCATAATGGCTGTCTGTTACAGCTTGGAAACCATGCCCGCACATGCTATGGCTGATAACCATCCCTGCGAATGTCGTCTGACTAGCCATTGTCCCATGTCTATCACATGTGCAATACAGGTGATCCGTGGCAGGATGTTGAACAGTTGTACAGTGCTGCGTAGATGTATATGGCAAAACACATGCATGTACAGGTGTCCATGCGTATGTGTGCATTGTCACTGCTCAAGTCCATTACGGCTGTGTCTGTGTTGATATGTGACATATACACAGCATCCAGGTCAACAGCATTACCATGGACACATCCAGGCATGTGCAGATAGGTAAGAACACAAGTGCAGGCAAATAGACATGCCCACAGCAAGACAGCATTTACATGGAGTATGAACACTGTAATGAGGTGACACACATATATGGTGATGATATCCAATGCATAATGGTGTGACATGTGTGTGATACAAACACGTCAGTCATGTCAGTGTCATGATGCTTTGCAAAGATAACTGTGCAGATGTAGTAGATGTCATAGAAACGTATGTGCAGCAGTATCTCTGTACATCTCTGAAACTGTGACCTGTCACCATCATTATGTCTTATAGATAATGCCCACGCCTCCCAGCATACAGCCGCCAGGAGGATGATGTCCTCATCCCACAGCTCCATGACAACTATGACTTGTTGTTCAGCCATGTGCCACAGCATGCCCAGCAGCGGGATGACCTGTGGCAGGATCTACGCAGGAGGGTGAACGATGTGGGTGGCCATAACCGCACCTACCAGCAGGTGCGCAGACACTGCACGGACATGATATGACATGCAAAACAGCGTGCCACTGCAATCGCCAGGGAACAAGGTGGAACAGGTGGTGGGCCACCAACCCAGCCCCCACTCACACACACCGAGGAGCTACTGGTCAGTCTGGGGACACCCAGGGAACAGCATCCAGAAACACTAGCTGCCATCGTGGAGGTGGGTGTCTCCCAACCAATGAGCCTGGAGTTGCCTGGTAAGTCAGTACTGCACATATGGCTATTATATCCCATGTAGTTGCATGTGTCACTGTACATTATGTAAAGTAACAACATATGCAAGGTATGTGGACACACATGCTACATACTACAGTATGCTACGCTGTGTATGCACACATGTACATAGTATATGCTATTACACAGGTGAATGTGTTCACATACACAGTGCAACCTGTGGCTGTCATACAGTCATGGATAATGTTTATACTGGTGTGTCACCCCTATACATGTACCTCTGGTATGCCGCACAGACATGAGTCCATTGCAAGTGAGACTGTCATCAGTATCAGGCATGTTACAGTGTAGATCTATTTGCCATTTGGCCAGTTAACACTTGCACACCTGATGTTTGTTCCAGTCACGATATGCAGGTTGCATCACCCATCATTTACACAGGCCACCCATGTGCAATATATACAAACGAAATGATACACCGACTTGAAACCACAGTACTTGTCATTGCGACATGTGTGGTCAGCTGTGCATTCAATGGTGGATGTGTTCTACAATGGAGGCATATGTAGTATGCATTGGAACAACATGTGTGGTACGCACACAGTACCACACAGTGAGCTGTGATATGGGCAGCCAACAGATGTCACCATTGTGTCATATGCCCCTGCATTGGTTGCACACATTGTGATGTGCCACCTGACATGTCCCAGACATGTAGTGTTCTGTCTGCAATATTGTCACACTATAACATGACCTATACCCCACATACCAAACATACAACCCATTGTCTGCATAGCCCTGTGGATTGTGACATATCTGACATCTATGGGTTTATGTCATATGGGACAACACAGACATGTGAGATAGATGGCCATCACACACAATTGGTCAACACATGTGCGCACATGGCCATGGGGGATGGCCAGAGACATGTAGCCACACAGTACATGGGATGTGTATACACCCTGTTGCACATTGTCCACACATGGTCCAATTATAGCCTTAGTTGACCGATTATACAGTTGATGTGGTACACTGGACAACCTAAAAGCCTGTGCACAGCTACTGGAGGTGTCACTGAATTCTACCATATACAATCTGTTGAACATCTCGACTGTGTTGCAGTTATGGCTATGCAATGTGTACATATTATGCATTCTACAGCAACATTGATGCCTCATGATGCCATGCAATGGCACAGTGTCTGTACTTCACACTGTATAGCAATGTAGATGGCTCACACTACCCTCCCATGCTCATGCACAATTGCTAAACATGCATTCTATCTGTAGGGCATACACACAACACTGCAATGTGAAGCCCATTATGATGCTGTACATGTGTCAGGACACCATTGTGTCAGACATGTATGCATGTTAATGCACATGTCAGCAGATTACATGTCAAGGTCATGTCAGCCATGTGTACTGTTATCCTGTTCTGGGCCATATGGTGTATCACGGGGATGCATGCATGCTACCATGATTATGTGAACTGCATGGCTACTGATATGACACCTGCTTGCTGCAGTGTGCACCCCAGGGAGGTATGCTTACTAACACTATTAATTACTGAGCTGCATGCCCTCTGCTGTATCGCAGGCATGCTGCATGCCATCTGACAAATCACATGCATGGTGTGTGTGTGTCTGTGTTTGTGTGTGTGTCTGTGTTTTTTTTGTGTGTCTGTGTTTGTGTGTGTGTGTCTGTGTTTGTGTGTGTGTGTCTGTGTTTGTGTGTGTGTGTGTGTGTGTGTGTGTGTGTGTGTGTGTGTGTGTCTGTGTGTGTGTGTGTGTGTGTGTGTGTGTGTGTGTGTGTGTGTCTGTGTGTGTGTGTGTGTGTGTGTGTGTGTGTGTGTGTGTGTGTGTGTGTGTGTGTGTGTGTGTGTGTGTGTCTGTGTCTATTGTACTTTACAGTATTTCTTTGCATTCACAGGTGATGTAGGTGTGTTACCCTCCTGTGGTCCATCTGATGTTAGTGTCCCCACAGATACTAGCGGTGATGAACATATGCATGAGGTACAGGCAGGGTTGTCAGGGGCTGAATCTGTGCCAATGGTTACCATTCCAGCTATGTCCCCCTCTTCTGCTGCCAACACATACCGCATCACCAGTGGCCATAGAGGAAGGACAGTCAGCGTCTGTTAGCGTGGAACAGGAACGTGTGGTGGCTACAGAAGGTGTGTCTATACACCATGGTGTCAGTGTAATGACTGCAGATGTGTCACACAGGCATGTGGCTGGTGCTGCTCGTAGTAGGACCTCTGGCAGACATGCACCTGCAGGACAGAGCACAGCAGCTGGTATCACCAGACGTATGTTCCAGACTGTAATGGTGGCACAGGCATGTGCTGAATGGCAGAACAGAGAAGGGCAGAGGCTGCAGAGGGCTGCTATCCATACCCTAAATGACAACATCCAGGCATTGGCAAATGCTCAACAGCAGATTGCTGATGTTCTGGATAGGCGATTGGGTGAAATGGTCGGAATCCTTGACCGAGGCATGGCAATCCGTGAGCAGGAGCTGTCTGTACTGGAACATCTGGTAGGAGTGAGGCATAGGCCACGTGGACATAGGCCAGCAACACCACCTAGTGTAGGTCGACGTGAGCATGCCACCTCACATGCCCGCTCCCATAGTGCCGGTAGCAGTAGCAGTGCAGCTGGTGCTGCACTGTCAACACCAGGACACAGCAGGCCATGTGGATGTGGCCCTGGATGTTCTCAGCGGGGACACAGTTCCAGCAGACATGTGTCATCGGACAGTAGCCACTCTGTACCTCCACCTGGTAGTGCCCGTGCAACCCCAGGCAGGCACAGGTCACGTGGCCATGGACGGACACAGTGAGCTGTACAACCTGCTCTGTACAATCTGGGGCTGTCAATTATACCCCGTGTAGGCCTCACAAATGGCAGAACTGTGTACACACATACACACACACAGCAAACACAACTGTAGGGCTCCACAACGTCTACATGCATTCCGAACAGACATGTCCAATCAACTCACCACCCTTACACACACACATGATGTTATCCATTGGTGCAGCCTATGCCCCTGGCAAACATATCACCCTGTGCATATGATGAAGCCTGTGCCGCATCCCTGTCATCCACACCATCGGTGCAGGGTTATGCACAAATATTCTGATGCACAGGGTGAACAGAATAGTGAGAGGTGTATGTAATATTACCTGTGTATGCATAGTGAGGGATGTGCATGTTGCAGTGGTTGTGTGTGAATACTGAGAGATGTGTATGTGACATAGGTTGTGTACTGTCGACATGCACTGGTCATACCATGTAGTACAGGTGCAGCATGCATTGTGATGTGTTCACGGTATGTGTCTCGGTTACATCTGTAGCAGCATGTTGGTTGTGATACCCTGGTTCCCTCCTATGGTGTACTTGCATGTGCCAATAGGTAGCAGTGTTTGCAGTCCCCCACGTGTAACTGTGGATTACTCACAGGCACGTCTGGCAATATCAGCATGCTACATGTACCCTCAACCTGACTGTTGGAAACACGAACATGACACAGATGTCTGCATATATACTGCACCTGACGCATGTGGTCAGTGCCACAGGCTACACTGGACAGAGACGTGACATACATAGCAGGACACATTACAGGTATGGTGACATGGTGCAGGGGTTGTACACAGCGGTCTGGCCAATGATGATATGAGGTGTCACTTGGTAGCTGGAGGCCACACTGTGCAGCAGTAGGACCCTGTAACAGTACGGGAACATGGCCACATTCACGGGGTGTACACCACTATAATGCACACCCCATAGTGTGCAGGTGGGGACCCTTGCCTATGTGGTCATCACCCTCACAGTACTATGCACCCACACGACATGTCACAGAGAAGGAACATGCACAGGTAGCCAGTATGGCTGGGACCTATGGCATCAACAGGGTAGTGCACTGCATCACCATTACGGGTTAGTCACCACGTGGGGTTAGTGATAATTTCTCACCGTATATTAGCATACACCCTCACACCAAGCACCAGACATACATACAGACACACACACACTGTGGTGACCACACATGTGTATACAGACAGCCGACGTGTGTGATGCACCACACAGGCCGACATCATGCTTCCCACACTGACGTATGTACAGATCTCTACAACGGTGTACAGGGATGTGTAACAACTGGGACATATTCCCCGCGATATGTGGCATCTCTGGTCACACATTCGGACACACATGGCAGTGCTGGGAATGATACACCTGCCATATGATGACATGTTTGATAGACATGCAGCAGTATTGATTGCATTATGTGTACCAACGTTATATCTGGCAAATGTGCTGCTATATGCACACGGGAGGTTGTAGGAGTTACAGGTGCTATGTGACATATAGTTGGTAACACCTGACTGCTGTGTATGCATTATGTCAGCACCGTCACGTAACAGTGACATAGCGTACTGTTTGCACATGGCATGATAGGATGGTGTGTGACACAACTGTGAGCCACCCCCTGCACTCATACATCTACACAGCTGGTTCACCACATTATGTACACACATCCCTCCATACGTGCTGTTTGTATGTCACCGTATACAGGTGTCAATGATGGGACTGCATTGCGACTGCATGTCGTAGTTAGGTGCAACTATGTTATGGACATCGGCCACTGCACATGCTTGGTTGCTGCATGCACAGTACAGATGTTACATGTGTCTCCTGTTGCCATGTTTGTATGCATTGCTATTGTTGGACATGTGTGTTGACATACATAACACATGGACTGTGGTATGATATCACGGGTGTCACAGGCGACCAGTACAAGGGTATGTGTCCTGGTCAACATTGCTACCCCCTGTAGTGTGAGCATTCAACAGACATGGACCCACCTTCCATTTGCGTGTGTAGCATTGATTAGGCCACTGTTATGCACGAGGTACATCAAAGGCTATGTATGTATGTGTTGTGTGTGCAGTCCATGCACACATCCACACAATCACATGTATGACATATCCAGATGTGTGTTCATTGGTGTACAGCAACAGTCAGCTGTGTAAGGGCCGTGGTATGTCTTGAGCCAACCTGTTCATGTATACTGG
The DNA here is from genome assembly GCF_019279795.1 of Protopterus annectens. Classification (NCBI taxonomy): domain Eukaryota; kingdom Metazoa; phylum Chordata; order Ceratodontiformes; family Protopteridae; genus Protopterus; species Protopterus annectens. The sequence continues at coordinate 1,600,746,475 of NC_056739.1, forward strand.
TATCATTGCAATGCATAACACCTGTTGGATCCCTGTTGGTACATGTGTACTCTGCACAGCTGGTGTACACCTCTGTACAGCCCAGTGGTCATGTGTCGCATGGTGTTGTGGTACTGTAAGGCTGTGTAGTGCTGCACCGACGACATGGTGCTGATTTGACAGCTACAGTGTACACTGCAGTGTGTACGTGTGTGACCTGCACCTGTGACAGCTGTGATGGCAGCTGTGTGTGTACAGGTCACTGCATGTGTGACCGCCCTGTGTGTGAGGACAGTTATACCTTACTGTGCCCTTCTGTACTGTACCCTTCTGTGTGTACACTCCATCTGCATGCAAGATGGCCCTTTGCAACAGCTAAGTGTGTGAGCATGCTCAGTATGCTGTTGTGTAGATGGACACACAGTACAGTCCATGTAAGCAGTTGTGTAGATGGACACATGGTACAGTCCAAACTGAGACCTTCCGTGTTTACACTCCATCTGCATGCAAGACAGCCCTTTGCAACAGCTAAGTGTGTGAGCATGCCCAGTATGCTGTTGTGTAGATGGACACACAGTACAGTCCATGTACGCAGTTGTGTAGATGGACACACTTTACAGTCCAAACTGAGACCTTCCTTGTTTACACTCCATCTGCATGCAAGACGGCCCTTTGCAACAGCTAAGTGTGTGAGCATGCCCAGTACGCCATTGTGTAGATCGACACACAGTACAGTCCGAACTGACATATATTACCAGGTGTGCGGCCATGGCCAGTGACACCTTGTGTCGGTGATGTCCCTCTGTGCATGGGCATGGCCGTTGACATCCTGTATTGTCATGGTGGTCATCCAGGCAAAGGATGTCCGTCTTCAACGTCAGGATGGATGCCTACCGAGTACACACTGGGTGACTATCTGGAAGGGTGTACTGTCTGTGGTGCGTACTGTGTCTATGTATTGTTGTTGTAGTGCTCCATACATGTATAGATGCCCCGAGTACACCACTGCCATGTGGTTGTATACGTCTACCGTGGGACAGTACTATGTCTGATCGTACACTCTCTATACAATCCCTGCCGTCGTCCTGGCATTTGCAGATGTTGAAACGTGCCTAGAAGAATGCCTGTGGGACTGGTGTGTTTAGTAATCTCGGTAGAGCATTCTGTAAATGCTTCATGCTGTAGTGTGATAGGGTAGTTAGGTGTAAGTTCAATTTCCAGCCCTGCCAAGTGTGTGTGTGTGCATGCTCCCGTCCACCTGGGGACTCAGGTTATGCTTTTAGACGCTTCGCACCACAGATATATCCTGCTGACATCTTTGCCTTTGCAGATGTTGACACGCACCTAGAAGAATGCCTGTGTGGCTGCTGTGTTTAGTAATCTCGGTAGCGAGTTCTGTAAATGCGTTATGCTGTAGTATGATAGGGTCGTTAGGTGTAAGTTCAATTCCCAGCCCTGCCAAGTGTGTGTGTGTGTGTGCATGCTCCCATCTGCCTGGGGACTCAGGTTATGCTTTTAGACGCTTTGCACCACAGATATATCCTGCTGACGTCTTTGCCTTTGCGGATGTTGACACTCACCTAGAAGAATGCCTGTGGGTCTGCTGTGTTTAGTAATCTTGGTAGCGCATTCTGTAAATGCGTCATGCTGTAGTGTGATAGGGTAGTTAGGTGTAAGTTTGATTCCCAGCCCTGCCAAGTGTATGTGTGTGTGTGTGTGTGTGTGTGTGCTCCCGTCTGCCTGGGGACTCAGGTTATGCTTTTAGATGCTTCGCACCACAGATATATCCTTCTGACGTCTTTGCCTTTGCGGATGTTGACACTCACCTAGAAGAATGCCTGTGGGTCTGCTGTGTTTAGTGATCTCGGTAGCGCGTTCTGTAAATGTGTCATGCTGTAGTGTGATAGGGTAGTTAGGTGTAAGTTCGATTCCCAGCCCTGCCAAGTGTGTGTGTGTGCATGCTCCCATCCACCTGGGGACTCAGGTTATGCTTTTAACCGCTTCGCACCACAGATATATCCTGCTGATGTCTTTGCCTTTGCGGATGTTGACACGCACCTAGAAGAATGCCTGTGTGTCTGCTGTGTTTAGTAATCTCGGTAGCGCGTTCTGTAAATGCGTCATGCTGTAGTGTGATAGGGTAGTTAGGTGTAAGTTCGATTCCCATCCCTGCCAAGTGTGTGTGTGTGCATGCTCCCGTCCGCCTGGGGACTCAGGTTATGCTTTTAGACGCTTCGCACCACAGATATATCCTGCTGACGTCTTTGCCTTTGCAGATGTTGACACACACCTAGAAGAATGCCTGTGGGTCTGCTGTGTTTAGCAATCTCGATAGCACGTTCTGTAAATGCGTTATGCTGTAGTGTGATAAAGTAGTTAGGTGTAAGTTCGATTCTCAGCCCTGCCAAGTGTGTGTGTGTATGTGCATGCTCCCGTCTGCCTGGGGACTCAGGTTATGCTTTTAGATGCTTCGCACCACAGGTATATCCTGCTGACGTCTTTGCCTTTGCGGATGTTGACACGCACCTAGAAGAATGCCTGTGTGTCTGCTGTGTTTAGTAATCTCGGTAGCACGTTCTGTAAATGCGTCATGCTGTAGTGTGATAGAGTAGTTAGGTGTAAGTTCAATTCCCATCCCTGCCAAGTGTGTGTGTGTGCATGCTCCCGTCCGCCTGGGGACTCAGGTTATGCTTTTAGATGCTTCGCACCACAGATATATCCTGCTGATGTCTTTGCCTTTGCGGATGTTGACATGCACCTAGAAGAATGCCTGTGGGTCTGCTGTGTTTAGTAATCTTGGTAGTGCTTTCTGTAAATGCGTCATGCTGTAGTGTGATAGGGTAGTTAGGTGTAAGTTCGATTCCCAGCCCTGCCAAGTGTGTGTGTGTGTGTGTGTGTGTGTGTGTGCATGCTCCCGTCCGCCTGTGGACTCAGGTTATGCTTTTAGACGCTTCGCACCACAGATATATCCTGCTGACATCTTTGCCTTTGCGGATGTTGACACGCACCTAGAAGAATGCCTGTGGGTCTGCTGTGTTTAGTAATCTCAGTAGTGCGTTCTGTAAATGCATCATGCTGTAGTGTGATAGGGTAGTTATGTGTAAGTTCAATTCCCAGCCCTGCCAAGCGTGTGTGTGTGTTTCCAGTTGCATGACAATAGTACATTGCTTTTACAGTATTCACTCACCATAACATCTGTGTGGCGTCTTTGCCTTTGATGCCACTGTCTACAGGCTAGACATATGCCTGTGTGATTTCCGTGATCTACTACTCACGGTTGCACGTTCTGTCACTGCGTAACGCTGTTGTGTGGTACAGTGGTTACGTTCATGTTCTGCTCACAACCCTGCTATGTGTGTGTGTGTGTGTGTGTCTGTGTGTGTATGTCTGTATCTCTCTCTCTCTCTCTATATATATATATCTATATATATATATATATATATATATATATATATATATATATATATATATATATATTTTTTCTGCCCATAACTCTGCTCTTGCATGGACAGCTGACTGTTTCATGTATCGCATATTTGCATAGCTTTCACATACCAATGGGGTATGTTGCAAATCCCAACATTGTCCATGCAACATCTGTGTTACAGGCGGTGTTACACGCCCTTACAGGCTTTTGCTGTATAGCTTGGCAGACATCTATCCTTGCTGTACTCTCACTCTACTCGTACATGCCGGATGCTTCATGTATCATGGCCTAGTTTTGCTGTGTGTATGTCTATTTGTGCTGTGTGCATGGCTGTGGGTATGTCCCACTATCATCATTTGTAAAGGTGACAGCCCTATAGGTACTTCATGTAGACTGCTGTGTCATTTGACATGTCAGCACATACCTGCGGACAGTACTGAACGTCCTACTGCAGCGCTTTTCATACCTTCTGCGTTATCTTGCAGTCGATAATGCTGTTTCCTCACACATGTATCTGTTTCTGATCATACCACTCCACCTCCTAGAGCAAACATCTGGACAAAGCCTTAACTGATAGTGGGACACATACGGGCAATATTGACATGTTGCTCTTACAAACGTAGATAGTTGACACAATAATAGGTTTTGCATTAGTATGACTTTTCTGACGGATTTGGTGTCTTAAACTCACATGTTTGTCATTATTTCATGACTTCAGTTACCAGGAATTTGCCAGAATGGTACTGATGTTACGTGGAACACACCAAACATATGAGGCAGAACTCTGCACATTCTGCGTAAATCTGTACAGTTGCAGAGTATGTGTCTGATACAAGATATCAACTTTCTGACACCAATACACACACTGTATGGCGGCATCACAGGCCACATGCTATTACATTTATATTGCAGGACACACCCACCCAGAGGGTTGTATTCCTCACACAGGCCAACAGCTGCTTATCCACACTAATTAGTCTATCATGTACTGTATGTGTACGCCGGTATTTGCACTTTCCGTCAGTGGCAGAGCTCACGTACGAGTATGGGGGACTGGACATTGTAACGGTGACACTGCATGACACCCTGAGGGACACATTTCTTTTGAGTCTATTAACCTTCCACATTGACTTTCACAGGGCATACATTGTCATTCACATTTGTCGGAGTACATGCGTATGACTTGTACATGTTTTGTCATTTGTCCTGATGTCTTTCTTCTCACCTGTCCACCTAGTATCACTAGTTCTGTACATGTATTTTGGACAGGTTACCTTCACACCCCTAACCAGTACACATTATGGGTAAACACCCTGACGTTTGACCTTTGCTCTTGTTACATTTGTCATAGTAATGTGCCTTTCTGGTAAATTACTGGCAAGGCATTACGAACTGTGCGGTTAGATAATAGTGACTGACATTTCTATGTCATGATTAGTAACACTCATAACATTCGTATTCCTGGCTACGCCAGTATTCTATCAACGTTCTGATTTTGTCTGGGGTATATCTAATATAGTCCCTATTTGTATTTCATGTACTATGCCTTAGTGCAGCTGTCTTATTCTGACAGTTTGCCAGTTATGGTTACCATCTTGGTCATACGCATGTCCATCCATGATAATCGCCTACATGACACTGATATAAGGCCCTACATATTCCCACAATGGTTTACGCAATATCCAGTGGATGGTTTGCCCCATTATTGAGAATATAGGCGTGTGCTATACCCACATCACTCCCATGGGGCGGGCCTACTAAATCTCTGCCAAACAACACCTAGGCCCATTTCTGCATACCCATGATTCCCATACCTGACACCCCTCCACAGTACCCATTACACATGTTTAATGTGAGCGGTACTGAAGTGTGGAGACACTTATATGCACTCCCCACTCTCCGGATATCAGTTCATACATCATACATTCTATCGACACATGTGTCATTACCCTTGTACCTGCTACTGTTGCATGTACAACTATATCGTATTTGCTGAGGTCACTTATTTTGCATCAATGACGGTTGACACTACGTATGGATCAATTTTTGGGGTCCTGCAATGGACACCTATATGCATGTTTAAAGTGTAGAACTTGCTGGACTGTCACTTTCTGGCCAATGGTTTGGAAGGCAGTGGTTTATTCACCTTTCGTGCATGTCTGTTTGTCTACCCATATTAGCTATGCCGTGGCCTATTTATGTACATATGTCATATCTACGGGACATATGTTTGTTGTGTATACATATATACACATACAGTCCTCATTTCATAATTTGCTTTGGTTTACATCTGTGGATTATGTGTATACACATATATCTATATCCATACCATACCTTTCCACTGTACAGATTGTCGCAGAGTGTACAGCTGGTTGCCTCTTTATCTTCGGTGTGTTTTTCATAAACTTGTGTCTATCTGGTAATGTAGTAGCATTTCATTTAAGACTTACGCTGGGAAATACTGGCAAGCAGTTCAGGTTATGACTGCATACCCTTCAGAGAATCCATGCTACTGACACACCCGTTATTCTATCCACTTTCTATGTTTGTTCTGGCACATATCTGGGGTTTGTCCCTATTTGTACCGGTAGTTTGCATGCCTTTGTCCGGTTTCATACTTTACGGGGTTAACAGGTTTGAGCCATGTATATCTAACATGGGGGAAACAGCATTCATTTACTATGCTGTGAGCGGATCACACATGCACAGGCGCACTTGCATTTACATGTTGTGGGTTACATCTGTTTAATAACTGTGTGCTTGCACGGCCTTTCATACATCTGACCGTAACACTTACTCATCTGTAGTCTGGTTTACGGACTGGTGTGAAACACACGGTTCACCTTTAGGTATTTAACTGTGTGTACAGCACGAACGCATTCATTACACTTTACAGGGATATCTGCAGTGGTCGTAGGTCAAACTGCATTCACGTTGGACGGATGCTGGAAACAGTATTCTGTTGCTGTTCCGCCTCATTGATATGCATACCCATACTACTTACCTACATCAACATATGCCTCACCGCTTCACTTACACCACAGGCATCCATTCCCCTGCTGTGGGAAATGCGGTACTACATATTACACATTCCGTATTGCCTACTGCTGTGGACCCCAGCTGCATTGTTAATCACTCCGAGGATATGCAGAACACCAGGGCATATAGTCGTATCACATACACGTTTCTGATTGTCAGGGTGTTCATGTAGTGATCTGGGGATGGGCTTGTCCACCTGGTGAACAGAACTTCCCTGGCCGAGTTGTCAGATGAAGCATGTGGACAGGGAGCATCTCCATATTATGAACATTTTACCTGTATTTATAGACACATGTTTGGGCACCTATCAGGAGCTTATTCTGTTGGCTGTACATATTATGGGTGGGGTTGTTACAGTCCATACTCCACGGTGAGGGGGGGATTCCCATTCACATTTGACTATTACCTGTATTCATTCATAAGGGATTATTTTCTGCGACATGTTGTGACTACAGGTATGCAGTTGTACATTACACAAATGTCATGGCTTGTTACTGTACATATGTACGGACCATACCTCTCGACCTCTTTGAGCAACAAATCTGCGCAAACCCTACATGATGGGGAGAGTAAGAGGGACACATTTTAACTAGTTTCCTTACAAGCTTATAACGTTGATAGAATACTAGGTTTTGCATTGTCATGACTCTTCTGCGGGATGTGGAGTGCTATACTTAATGTTCATTATTTCGTGACGTCAATCCACACCTATTTACCGGACAGACGCAGTTTGTCGGAGGCACACAACACTATGAGCCAACACTCAGGTCATTCTGTGAATATCTGGACAGTTGAGTGATATGGTACAAACCTCTGTAATATGCTGTTGTGTTCTGGCACAGCGGAAGCTCGGCATTAGGAACAGATGTCAGGACGTGCTGGCAGACAGTTGAGTTTCAGACTTCATACTCCGGACATTAATGCCATTGTGCAAACTGTCATTCTATGATATATCTATGTTTATCCATCCACATGGATATATTCCTGCTTGCACCTGTTATACATTCTACGGATCTCACTCCTCTGAGCTCTCCATACTCCTGCTCCTCTCTACCCTCCAGCTTAACCAGACTTAGCTGACACTCACTTGACTCCCAGTATGTCATTGTTGTACATTTCTGTATTACCACTACAAACTCTGGATTTGCACTGTCTTATTATGCACATGTTATTCATGTGTATTTCCTGACTGTATGCCTTTTACTCTTGTATTTTACCTTTAACATTATGTAGCCTTTATTTCCTTGTATTGCTTGTGGGGCTTTTCTACCCGGGCCTCCGCTGTTACTGGGCACTTCTTCACCCAGTGGACTTCCCGGGTACTCAGACTGCACATACATGAATAACTTCTAACAGCTATCTTTGCATATTGTACCTGCTGTTGTACCTTTGTCTCACTTGTAGTCAGGGCTCTGTCCAGATATCTAACTCACACGGGTTGTCTGGTATGGTCGGTCACGCCGGCACACACTAGGTATCCCTCGCACTTCATCAGGGTTCTCCTGTTAATGTTGGGTGTCTTCCTCACCCTTCTGCCATTTGCCACTATGCGAGTGTGCAATATATTCTCCCGCATATTTGTGTGGGGACATGCCACGGAAGGTGTTTTATCGTGGGTACTGGGTTATACATGACCACTCAGGTCTGGACAGTGTCTTGGACCTGTACTTCACATTCTGACTTGTGTCCAGATATGTACAGGATTGGACATCTTGTCATCATACCCATTCTACTATTTACACAGGTTACTTATCCCGTAAGGGATATTCCAGAAATTGGACCATTCCACACAAAAACAATATCGAAATGTATTTTGCCTTTATGAAAATGTGCAGGGGGTTTAACATGCAGGGAATACATGGTTTGCTATCCTGACACTGCCTAGGGTGACAATACCTACTACATATGCGTAGGGGTCAGTATGTGTAGCTGTGTCTGCAACGGACCAGTGGGCCACATACGGGTGGATTTGGTGGACGTCCTGTTACGGGGCTGGGTTGTGTGATGTGGAGGGTATGCTGGGTAGCCCATTATGCAGCCAGATGTGTTGCATTTGTTATGGCCAGTTCCATCAGGACCAACCTGTGGGTATGTGACGGTGACATATCTATACATTTTGATCGCACATTTACATGATACATATGTTTGTGGGATTGTGTTCTACATTATGGCCTGTCTGCTCGTCTTGCAGCTGTTTCTCCATGTGTTTGTGTTTATGTCCACTTCACCCGCTGCCCCCTCCTATACCTCTGGTTCACTTTTTCTGCATACGACACAGTGTCGCAAAGTGGGACGGGTGGTATTTTTAGTCGATGGTATGGGTCATACTGTTCCTTTCGGCCTACATGTGTCCTTATTGTTGTAGCTGTTTCTATGCTCCTGATTCGTTTACATGTGTATTCTATTCCCTATCACATTTGTTATGTGGGATACAGACATACCTTTTGTATGCGACTATTACATCTCTTGTGGGATATGATTCGGACATGACAGTCACTACATTATATCTACTTTTCTCCTCATATATTTTGTTATGGACACATCTGCACAGCTATGTACCCTCCCTCACATTATGGGTCAGCTGGTGACCCTCTCCATTGGGCTGGACGTACCTCCTGGCGGCGCCCTAGCATATGATATGTTTCACTTCCACATGGTATAGCTATAAACACTACGTTGGACCACGGGCATGCGGTTTTTCTGTCATTTGTTTAAAGGTAGGGACCTGTTATTCCCTATCGTGCATTTGTGTTTGCTTCTTCATTTTCTGTTCGCAGGGACTATCTTGCATGCTTTGTATACGTTTCAGTCTCCACGGACACTGATAGGTGCGAGTATTACTGCAGGCGGACTTTACTATTCAGCAGTTTAGGTTGCTCATCGACAACCAACATTGACACGCCTCCCTCCGCAACTTTGGTATGCCCCATGCACTCGCGCACGTTTCCTATGCATGTGGCTATGGCGGCTGCACACCTTCATTAATATGCATATGGCGCTACTACTCCATATATACGCCGCACGGCCGGCGCAAGCCTTACACCGGCCTTGCGCTGAGCTTCATGAATCCGGGGGATAGTCAAATGGGACCCTAGGCAGGGTAATAGATTGGGGCCTCCCGAGCAGCCCCTCTTTCAGCAGCCCCCTCCCCAGCCATACCAGTGTTTCGTTACTTGGCTATTTCTCCCCAGTTACTACGAACAATGTTCAAACCTCAGTGTGTATACAATTAGGTATTTTCTGCCACTGAAACAGAATTAAAACCTACATTCAAATGAAATGCATCTGGAAAGTGGAGAATTAAGTTTACCTTTGGGCTATTTTCAAGTTACAGGCTCCTTGAACACATTCTTATGGCCATGCATTCATGTATGTGTTCTTTGATTCACCTTCCTGATTGTAATAAATTATATTCCTTGTATAATACAGTGCCAGTTGCTAGTATGTATTAAATTTGTAATTTTTAACATTTTTCCAGCAAACAATGAAAAAATGCATGACCCAATAATGATAAAACTGCCCATTTCAGAACATTGTAACCATAAAAGGCCACTCAAACTTGTCATTACACTCCACCAGTATCAATCAATATGGAAGGACTTCAGTTTAGTTTCTCATGTTTTCTTGCACCGCTGCTGAAAATGCTGAGAATGATAGTAACTAGGAGTGTTCTTGACTGAAGAATACTTTCCCATAATGCTGCTTGGTTGCCATGCAATTTTTTTTCATGAAGTAATTATGCTTTCTGCACACAAAGACAGTTTTCTCAGGTTATCTGCATATTTCATGTGTTAGCATAAGCACACACAACAGTACACTGGATACTATTTCCAAAATCTCACTAGGAAATTGTCATTAAACATACAAGGAATGTAGATTCTTTTTCATAGTCACCATTTATTACTTTTTTAAAAAAATAACACATAAAATATCAAATACAAAAGAAATAAAACACTGTAGATGGACAGATTTATTACCCAGCATTTACCACACTCATAAATAAATTGCCTTTACATGATAAGCATAGTGACACCCTCACATCCTTCAAGCTGGATCTTGATGATTAGATGGGAATCACAGATTTATCCCTGGGTTGACCTGCTTTACCCTTCTAAAATGGGAATGTACATTGTGAGGGTGGGTATCAGCAAGGACCAAATGGTTACATTACTTGTTTACCTTTTAATTCCTATGATCCTGAGAACAAAGGTAATGATTATCCTGAATTTGCTTGGTTTATAGTTCATTACCTAGCTTGCAGGACACAGTGCTATTATGTATAAATTACTCTTCTCTATGAGATGAGTTAAATTCTCATTAATACTCTCTAGATCTAAATCTGCTGCAAGCCTTCTTTCTACTCTCATTGACTAATAATGATGCAGTTAGAAATGCAGGCCTATTGGCCCTTGTCTAACTTGCATGTGTGTTGTGTTTAAAACTAAAGCTGGCTGTACATTAGTGCTGTAAACTCAGGCTAGTTAAAACAGCTGGTAGCTCATCTAGCCTGCTGTCTCGTTTCCTTCCATCTTCCCACTTTTGGAAACACAGGAGTCTGCTGGCAGCCTTGTCATGTAATGCCTGCAAAGAGTGCCATGTGGTCAACAAACAGAAATGATTACTTTATTAGTAACAAGACCTCAGGAATTAAAGGTTATCTTGCTAACATAGTCTCTGTCCTTAACACAGATTCTCCTCAAACATGAACTTGAGTACAAAAAGTAGATTTATATTCATGACCAAAACTATAGATCTTTGTAAGTGCTGCAGCAGGCAGTCTAATGTAGGATTAGCACAAGTCAGACATATCAGCAAAGCAAAGTTTATCTCAACAATCACATCACACAAAATACAGTCCTCACAACATCCTCTTCAGCAAGTACTTGAGACCATTTCAAAACTTCAGAAACCAGACAAGAAGCGATAAGGACCAAAGATATCTTGGCAGGAGGTCTCCTCTGGCTACATAGCCTAAGTCCCTGCACAGAAAAAGAGAAATACTAAGGGGCGCTGCTTAAGAGGTGTAGGAACAGAAACATTAAGGCTACCCGGTTAACAAGGGTCACTAGGGATTAACAGGGATGGTAGAAGTAGATTTTAAATAAGACACTCTTGACCAGAAAGAAGGGAGACAAGGACAACATACAACTATGTTACTGAAAGAGAGAAAACACAGTCTCCAGTGTTCATCAAGGAGCATAATAATCTATGTTGGTTTCCCTAATGATTGCAAATAAGCACACTTAAAGAGCATACTAAAAATGATGAAGTCTGGCCCCTAAGAAATCCATCATTTAAAAAAAAAAAGCACAAACTAAAGGGATCTGGATTTTTGGCAGATGTACTATCTGATGGTATATGTCCTGGTCCAGGGCCCAGAAGAAGATGACATTCAGTGGCTCTTAATGGAGGGATAGGTCTGAGTCTCCAGTCTCTTGCAGTGCTACCATATGGTGATTAAATTGTCAGACAACCAGAATTCTGACAATTAAGTACTCTTCAAAGGACTTCAAGGACAAAAATGAATTCTCTCATTGCCAGCCTCCAATATGAAGATGGACTTATGAGGGGGTCCCATGACTCTTGGGCAGAGAAGCTGAAAAGTATTAATTTTCAGGCACTAGGTCACTGCTGGGCCTAGAAAAAAACATTCACAATATAGTTTGCCCTTGCAACTAAAGAGTTAAGTGGGATGACAAGGATAACTGGAAAAACTTTTCTGTGTCTTCACAGATTTAGGTAAATGGAATCCTATCTATCTATTACCAGATCTGCACTGGTGTGCAAGCAACCATAAGACTGAAAACATAATGCATGACCAAAACAGGTATAAGGAAACCAGCTGGGTAAGGACAACTACCCTCTCCATGGGTAAAATGCTCTCCAATTGCAGAATTCAATCACACTTCAATAAACTGGAACAAACTGACAGAGAATCAAATAGGACTTGCCAAGGTGATTTTTATAACTAGGCCAAGACCACGACTGCCACAGAAGGAGGAAAAGGCATGTCATTCTCACTCAGTTATCACTGACTAGCTATATCTGTAGAAAGCTAAGCTTTGTAAATGATAAATAACAATCTGAGCCAAAGAGAGACCAAATGACAGAGATCAGGGGTGCTGGAATTGGTCCTAACCTCTGAAAAAAAGTACAAACTGGTCATAGACTGAGGGGGGATGTATATTACAGCAGGTATCCTTCGTATCCATGATTACATCCATTCTCAAAGGAATAGGAATAACAGACTGAAGAGTGATCATCTGAAAATAAGCGCACAGAACTTAGCAAATGAAGTTGATTAACAGAGCATAAGAAGGCAATTACACACACACACACACACACACACACACACACACACATATATATATATATATATATATATATATATATATATATATATATATATATACATATATATATATATATATATGTATAATATATATATAGACCAGAAAATAAATCAGGGACAATTTTTAAATATTGCTCTTAGAATGTCTAGAACAGTTTTGCATTAGCCATTTTCTGAAGGATATGAAGTCTGACACTCAACTGTCTGCCATCTATTGCTCTCAACGAATCAGAGACAAATCCAGAAATAATCGGGCACACTTTAATACCATTTACAACTTGCAACAAATCTGTTAAAGAGTTATTCACCAGATTTTTTTTCCAAAAGGTTCATTTTAGGAGACACATGGGTAAAACATGAGTCAAAATCAGAGACAGGTGTCATCATTTATTGAATTCTGTACTTGATGATTTGCCAGGAAATCAAAACTTTTATGAGGAATAGACCACAAATAAAAGGCAAGATACTGGACAGTTGACAGCTATGACACACACTTTCTAGCACCAACATGCAAATGTAGTTTTTGACCACTTCCTGGGAAAGTCACTGGACAATTACAGGGAAGATAAAAAGTATATACATGTTATATTGGAAGTCTATACCGCTTTATGGTCTAATGACCTATTCCATACATACACACACATTTTCTCTCGCATACAGAAGCTAACGTTTTAAATTACACATAGACACACACATACACTTACCTTCTTTCTAAACCGAATGCCAAACGAGCATACATAATCTTAACCCCAACCCTTAACTTCTAGCTTAAATTTTGCGCGTGACTGCAGAATGTATTTACTTATACGTTAGTGTGTGCACTCATATTCCTCCTTAAAGGAAAAGTTACTAATACCGCGATCAACCTGTTAAAGTGGGAGGGCACTCCTCGACTCAGTGACAAGGTGCCGGGAAGAGTGCACGGACTGATAAAAATTAGTTAAAATAAATAAATAAATAAATCAATCAATAAAATTGCGCCCTTTACAAGGCTGGCCTGTATGGCGCCCTAGGCGGTCGCCTAGTTCGCCTTTGCCTAAGGCCGGCCATGATACCTAAACAAAAGAGACCTCTGAAGCAAAAACACACATGCACATCACAACTCACAACACTAAGCACCACACATAGTACACACACTTGTGTTTCACAGCCTCTAAGGCCCACCACAAACCCAACATACTAGTTATAGGAGTCTCTATCATGAGACACACAGATGTGCCCCTCACCAAGCTAGACAATGAGAAAGTCACATTAAGGTGCTTGTCGTGCTAGAATCCACCATATTATGCATGCACTCAAGTCTCTTAACAACAGGCACTGTTATGGCTCTGTCATAATCCATGTTGGTGTGAATGACTTCAGACGTACCTCTCTGGACTATATGAAGAGATGCATGGTTAAGCTGGCTGAATATGTGTCCCAGGCAGGTATGTCCCTAGCCTTAAGCAGCATCCTACCGTCACCCAGAATGATAGCTCAATACAAACAGAAAATGAATGACTTTAACAATTGGCTTAGTTTCTGGTGTCATTCCAAGGGGATCCAGAACCTGACAGCCTGGGAGGACATGACTGACAGACCACAATGCTTTGCCAGAGATGTCCTTCATCTGTCTCCCCTGGGCTTCAGGCTCCTGGCAAAGGTTCTTGCTTCCCCACAGTGCGTTCTTTAGGCAAAGTCATGAGTACAAAATTACCAAAGTGAAAGATTCTTCTAAACAAAATTTAAAGATCATGCTGCTAAATGCTAGGAGTCTTAGCAAGAAACTGCACTCATTGCAAGCATTTCTTGCCCTGGAGGATGCTGACATTTGTGCAGTTACTGAAACCTGACTCAAAGCTGTGGAGAGCACCCCAGTCTTACCAGGTTACTTATCCTACCATACATTCAGACTACAAATAGAGGGCTACACAGCCAATGGAGGTGGAGTTTCAATATTTATCAAAGACATACACACCTCCAGGCTGTTCAAGCAGTATGACACACAGCAGACACTCCAAGTGCAGCTAACTGTTGACAAAAAACACCGATTCAAATCATAGCTAGTTATAGACCCCCAACCATGACTCAGGATGCCCAGTCCACCTATCTGGACTTACTTGAATCCATCAAGATACAGCCCTTCACCCTGATCCTGGGTGACTTTAACTACCCACCCATAGAATGGAAGACATATTCTAGCCAAAACATGAATGCCCCGAGATTCCTCAACTTCATCAATGTCAATGCATTGGATCATCTGGTCGACACCCCCACAAGAGGAGAAAATATCCCAGACCTGGTACTAACCAACATGACTAGCCACTATAACACCCCTACAGTGTCATCCTCCTTGGTAGGATCTGACCATAAAGTAATCACTTTGAAAGTCACCATCACCCCTGACCCCCCTTTGTCAGGGTCAAACAAAAGAACTTTTCCAAAGCTGACTACAATCTCTTGAAATCAGGTATAACCAGCTTCGCAGTCACCATCCCTTCAGTTGGAACTAGCACTAATGTCCAAGCCTACACCTAAAAACTATATGAGCACCTACATAGCTGTATGGACTACCTGACAGGACCAAATCATCTTCCTCAAGGAAGAGTAAACCTGTCTGGAGGACAGCAGCAATAAACAAACTCTATAATAAAAGGAAACAAATTGCTGTCCAGGACCAAGAAGGGGTAGGTGCAAAGTTGGAAGCAATCTCTCCTTTGTCTGAACAAACAAGGTCACTGTTGAAATCTTCTAAGGCTAACTTTGAGTCCAAATTGGTCACATCCACAAAGGACAATCACAAGGCCTTCTTCACATACGTCTGTGATCTCAAAGATAACACCCAAATCTGCTCTGAACTGATGGTCAAGCACACCACATGCACAAAAGCCATAGATATAACCAACCTACTGGCAGACAGGTTCAGTAAAAATTTCACCCCCTGTCCCCCATCAGTAAACTAGGACATCCCCAGCACCTGCCCCCTCTCCTCATCACCAGGGAGCAGGTTTTTAATGCCCTCTCAAAAGCAAAAAATACAGTCTCCATGGAGCCTGACATCCCTGGCTGTATCCTACGTGAACTCAGGCATGAGCTCTCAGCTCCATTAGACACCCTATTCAACCAAAGCCTGAGCACTGTCTTCATCCCAGCCAAATGGAGGACAGCCACTGTCATCCTTTTACACAAATGTGAAACATCCACTGACCCAGGAAATTATAGGCCCATAAGGCTAACTAGCTTGATCTGCAAGGCCATAGAATGAGTTATCATGGACCTTATAAACAAGGACATTGGCAACCTTCAAACGCTTGACCCCAAACAGTTTAGTTTTGTCAGAGGGAGGTCATGCCTGTTAAACTTGATCAACTTCTTCAAAACAGTCACCAATGCCATGGACGAGGGGAAGATGGTGTACACCACCTACCTTGACCTAGCCAAAGCCTTCAACATTATTCCCCACTCAGGCATAATAGATAAACTTTCCCAGCTTGGCATCAACCCGTACGTTACCAGATGGGTGGCTAACTGGGTCACTTATAGAACCCACTCAGTCAAAATAGGGGAAGCTACCTCTAGTAGTAGACCTATAATAAGCAGTGTACCCCAATTATCATTTTCTGGGCCTCTAGTCTTTGGGAAATACTTTACTGAAGTGCAAATCAAAAACATTTGTCTGTGGCTGACCAAGTTTGCAGATGACTACAAGCTGGGTGCTGTCTTAAATTCCCCTAGTGATGTGAACATCCTCCAAGAGAGCCCTACCCCAAACTAATGACTGGTGCCAGAATCATGGCCTCAAACTGAATGCCAAGAAATACATCATTATCCCCTTTGGGGAAAATGGTGTCCTCACTAATTATCACATTAATAACAACGTACTAAACAACATACAGTCAGTTGTGAGGGACTTGGGCACCCAGGTTAATAGCAACCTGACTTTTGACCACCACATTGCCTCTGTTGTATGAAAGGCTTTCTACATGGCCCACCTCATAAGTAAGGGTATTTCATCCAGGTCATAACATCCCTGTACTCCTCCCTTATCAGACCCATTATCGAGTACTATGGCCCCTTCGGCATGTACCTTGCCAAACACATGCAGCAGCTAGAGAGACCACAGAGTTTCCTGACCAGGAAAATCCAGGGTCTAAAACTCCTATCCTGTACAGATAGGCTAAAAACCCTGTCCCACTACTCAGTCTCATACAGACTGCTCAGAGGTGACCTGTGTCTGGCATACAAGGCCATCTCAGACCCAGCCTTGCTGGGGTTGTTGCTTATCTGTAAGTCAAACTCCACTCGAGCAATCCACACACAAGGCCTCAACCTGGTCTGTGACATTAATAGAATTTGTTTGTGGGATAGATTTGTGTCCCAAAGACTCCCACATCTGTGGAATAGACTCCCTCTTCATGTCAAGCAGAGTACCTCACTAGCTCTCTTTAAGAGAAACCTGGACGACTGGATAGGAAACATAAAATACACCCCTGGGGGATCCCACCTGTGTCTCTGCTGGACAGGGTAAACAGGTGCTGACTTTGTGGGAACATGGGCGAAATTCTTGGCTAGGCTTATAAGGGCCTCTGGGTCAATAGCCTAGTGTCATCCTATGAATCCATAAAACAAGGAGTAACTGAGACAATGATACTATGAATTAAGGTAGCAAAAATGAAAAGTGAACATGAGTTTGTTTTCTTGTAGTTGTGTCTTTCTGATGACTACAGCTTGGACGCTAATTTTGCATCCGAGGAGTAATTCTGCTGCTGATAAATCTGGCTGAGAACTGAGAGCCATTCCTGATGGATGTCTCATCCACAGCCGCAAATCTTGCAGTGATGATTCTTATGGTACACATTCGGCTTTCCCACTGAAAATGAGCCTGCTGTGCATCAGGTTATGTGGCATTTATACAAATTAGCTTAACAGTTAAACCACTATAAATAATTCACATTAACTGCTTTTTTTTAGTCTATACACTTACAAATGTTCTGGTCTATGCTTCCAAGAATAAGGTAATACAAAAGAGCCAAGGGATGCAGTTACTCTTCTTTGTACTTAGGCCTAACAAGACCTTTAAAAGTGTATTGAAATATGCTTGGTGCAACTAACTTTATATCTTATTATTTATATATCCCTATTTAAAAGTTCATAATGAAATAATTATCATAAAAGTGAAACATTAATAATGCCTAAGTTGTGACATAACCAGGAAACCTGTTAGGAAACATGCTACAACACTGTAGGAGCTTGAAAAGTTCAAGATAATCTTAGGGAGTATACTTTTCCTCCGTTTTTTGACAGGAGAAACTTAGTTTATGCAACATTTTGCTTCTTACTCCCAGGGACAGGGATGTCTGTAATATTTTAACATTCACTACCCTAGCTGCCATTTTATTTTTCCTTTTCCTGTCCTTTCTGGTTTAATTCATTACTGCCATAGGTCAACATGCATCAAAACAGGACCAGAGAGCCCTGTAACCTTAGTCTGTTCCTGCTCTTTTAACTCTGCTGATTATGTTCATCAGTGACAGAACTGTACTTCTCTGGCTGTCATTTCAGTATAAGCATAACAAAGAATCGTAACTCCAATGAATACCTGCACCAAACAAATAAAAGATATGTAAAATCTATGAAATGAAAAATAAACTATGCCACAGTATTATGTTTTTCAACATCTTAAAGCATGAGTGCTGTTCAAAAATCCAGGAAACCCCTTTCAGTGATTATATATGGGCGCAAATAAGGTTACAGTTTGTAGATGTTTTATGTGCATTTCCTCTTAGCATTATTATTAAGGATGTGCATGCAGACCTGATCTTTGCTCTTCCAAATAATGCTTCTGTGTTGATAACATGGGTGGATATGGAAATGGCCCTGTTGTTAAAATGAAGGATTAAATCCTTCCAGGTAAGGAAGTGCTGGAGCATTAGATAAAGCCTAAGACACAACAGTCTTGTTTACCTGTAAATGTGATGTACAAGAAAAAAACAATGACTGGTCCCAAGTATAACCACTGAAGCATGAACCGAATTAAGCCAGTCTCTGTAATTTAAAATGTTTTCGTAGATCTTGGATATAGATTTAATCAATTTTGTGAATTTATTTTCTGAGTAAAAGGGAATAATCATTTGCAATATATAGAAGATATACACTGAGAAAATATTTTGTGCCAATGACTCTGCTAACAAACAGTAGTTCTGCTGTCATCTAGTTAGATACTCGCTTTCATGCACAGCTCTCAGAACCACTGGATGTTATTGGAGTCTTGCCAAAACAAATGCGCATTTTATTAGCTCATAGGTTCATACTAAGCTAACTGCCCTTGCAAGCCATTTTAAGCCTAGCCAAGTATCCTTTGTGAGACTCAAACCTTGCACTTTGTGTTGGTAAGGCAAACACCTTAACCATTAGGCCACCCTTCCAACCTTAATCTCACCTAGGATAAAATAAATTTCTAGTGCTTCAACCTTCTACATTATTTATGGTAGAACCATAAACAGTTCATATGTATTTGTGCTCTTACTTAACTTTGGGGGTGTGACAGTTATGTTATACCTAGTTAACAAATGTAGAACCATACACAGTTTGAGGGCAAAATGCATTCAGTGCAGCTTTCACCACAGCCATCTATAACCAAAGTTGACAAAACATTCTATACTAAACCCACATCCTGTATAAATTAGCAAATTTGTAACAAACATCATCAAATGTGCTTCTGAAGGGCCATATTATCAAGGTGGGACAGAAAATAAACCATCCTGTTAGTGGATTCTGCTCATAAATATGCCCTAGAGAGGCCTAACCAGTAGTCAGCTATCTGAGGGATTCAGGAAAGCTGGCAGGGATAAAGCAATTGGAGCTCTTTCATAGAATCCGAGTATCATAGGATCACAGGAGTTGCAAGACAACTGAGCCATGAGGACATTTCTGCTTTGCCAGTTGCCACCCTTAGGCTCTGCCCCTCATTTCAAGGAGCTCCAGTCCAGTTATATTGGGGTGAATTTATGAGCACCCATCCAGTTACCCATCTTTTTTAAAGGCAGACAGTGTGTCATATGACTTAACTTGGAGAGGAAGTTTGTTCTAGAGAAGGGGAAGGTGCTGTGTGACAAATCTATTTTTACTCTTTGCCTTATTTATTTGTTGAAGTAAATTTAGATCTTTAGCTCTAGTGCTAGCTGACTGTTTGATGTCTTGAGGTATAAGACCTCTTAGACAACCGGATCTTGTATAATCCTGTAAGAAAGACACAGGTTACCCCTATAACACTGAGTATAGGGATAACGCATCCAGTATTTCTTTGTAGTTCAGCTGTTTTAGACCTCTGATCTTTTTAGTTACAAATCTCTGCGGTCTTTCCACTTGTTTGATGTATTTAGTAAGGTACATCCCAAAGTGGGGCATTGTGCTCAATGATGGGTCTAACCAATTTGGAGTACAAGGAAGTGAGGACTTCTTTTCATCTGGAGGAAATACCTTTTTTCTGTGAGTAGTGCAAGTTAAAGGATTTCCTAATCACCATAGTAATGTGATGGTTAATTATAAGGAAGCTGTCTACTATGTGCCCAGATCTGTCACAACCATTTTGTTTTGAAGCAGTATGTTATTTATGCTATTAGCTGGAGCTAACGGTGCTTACCAAATGCTACAATGTTGCACTGTTTGGCATCAAGCTTGATTCTAGTTTTAATACACCAGCTATGGACAAGTGTAAGCTCCTGTTGGAGTATATGTCATGTCAGAGGGAGTCCTGATGATGACCCTCAGCTTACAATCATCCACTAACTTAGTTAGCCCAAGATCTTTATTTGATAAGTGGCGGTCTGAGAAGTAGATGTCAAACAACTGAGGTCCCAGCACAGATCATTGTGGAATTGCACTAGTCACCTTCATGGTCTTAGAGGATGCATTTCAAAATCTTTTTATGTGTCTTGTCTCTAAGCCTCTTGGCTTTCCATGTAAACACATACAGGTCAGTTTGGAGCTCCTTCATCCTGCTTATTACATTTGCATGTGGTGTGGTATGGTATCAAATGCCTTGGCAAGGTCAATATACACTGAGTGGATACAGTCCACAACATAAGTTACCCTCTATACACTTAGGAAGTTGCCTGGGTAAGGGCAATAGGCTGCAATTTAATGAGTACTGACTTTTACAAATACACTTTATTGGATCTATGGCAGTTGATCAAAATACTGAATACTTGAAACACAAATTATTGAACACAGTGCATCTAACAATCAACTCACTGAAACATAACAGATCAGAAACAGCAAAAATTTTCCTCTTGTGATCCATTAACCCTACCACTAAGTACCCCCATTATTTATCTGTAGTTTCTGGTAATTTGTCTGGATAGTGGCAGCATTAGGGGAAAGGTTTTTCTAAGGTGTGCGATTAGGGTTAGGGTCAGGAATAGGGTTAGTGTTAGTTTTCTACTCCACCGTACAAAAATATTTGTTGACCCTAACCCTAACATTAACTGTGCCCCTAACTTCAGCCATACAGCTTATCTAAAAAAAAAAACCTTTCTTGTATCACTGCCACTAAGACAGAGATGCACACACACACACACACACACACACACACACACACACACACACACACACACACACACACACACACACACACACACACACACACACACACACACACACACACACACACTCTAATACCAAAACTTTTGGTGCATCTAAAAGTTTCAGCCTTAATAATAAAACCTCATACTTACCTCTAAAATCAAAATGTCACTGTTGTTGTGCATTCAGCAAAATGTATGTTAATAAATTCAACACGCATGGCACATTTTCAACAAAATGATTGTTTGACCAAACGCCAGTGATCCACTTTATTCTTGTTGTTCAGCCTTTTCATATTTTGGTGCTTGTTTTGGTGGTTTCGTTTTTTCAAGTAGCTCTTTTTTACTACATGCAGTTTCTCCGCACCCATTTACCATCTAGCTGAATTGCAGGCTAATTTCCATTTTAGGACTATTCAGTGAGTAAACATATAAAGAGATCCAAGCCTAACTCAGCATAAACGCACTGGTTTTTGAAATGTTGAACTTGATTCTTGCCTTCAGAGCAAATGGCGACTCCATTACAATTGCACTACAAATATACAGTTATAAAATCCATATTGCATGAGCCATCAAAAAACAGTCAGTAATGATGATTTTAGCAACTTTAGGAAGTATTCATTAAAGCTATATCTAAAGAGACTTCTCTTTCCATAACAGACATTCCCAAGGCACACATAAAACAGGAGATAATACTGTGATGATAATGTAATTTTTATGAAACATTTCTACTTTATCCTTAAAACTGGGAAAGAAATTAAGAGTGAGCATTGTCAAAACAAAGAATAGATGGTAGAGGAGGTTGTTTATATTTATTTGGTAATCAGGTAAGTGTGCTGCTGTTTTCAAGCCATATTCTTACATGACAGAAGAGAACAATAAGAAAACAACAACAACAAAAGAGTAATCATAATAGAAAGTGTACTTTCAACAACTAAGATGCAACAAAACTGAATGACTGACAGAACGGTAACAATTTTAAGGCATTAACTTATAAAGTTGTGATTGTGTGTCTCCACATGTTTCCAAACAGCTACTGCTGTCACATACAGTCCTTGTTACATCAAGGGTAGGCAACAGGCATTACAATTTTACCTATTATGTGTGGGAAGTAATTGGATTCCCAAGACAAGTTCAGTGACAGAAAACGCCTTTAATACAGTGGACTTAGGCAGAAATTGTCTTTCCTCAGGTTGTCAATAACTAACATAGATAATGTATTTGTTTATTCATTTTGGCTTGGAGTTAATACATGTGATGAATGGATAATAACAAGAAATCAAACCACATGACAAGGTATATTTACTATTTGTTATATCATGACAATTATATATTTTTAAGTGTGGTGAGATTTTTACTTATTATAAAACCAGTACTAAATTAAGTAACTTTTCTTTTGGGTATATTAAGCTGCAGAAATGTATACTGGTTGGTCCTCAAACTCATTCCTGCTTCAATAACTCTATAATAAACAAAACCGGTAAGAGAGCATTCAGCAGTGCTATGTTCTGTTTATGCAACTTTCTCCTATCTGCAGTTATGCAGTATAATACTATAGATAGTCTGGAAATGGACCTTACAGTGATATATTTAACTGCTTAGTCACTTTGTATATAATCGTAGAAATGCATAATGTTTGCTGTGCTTCTTTGCCTCACAGGCTGGTGCTAACCACAGATGCATAACCAAAGGAGGTATAGGAACAGACTTTGGAAGGTACTCAAACAAAATGATTGTAATACTTTACACAGAACTTTGGCAGTGGTAGTCGGTGTGTCCTGTAATTGGAGAGTAGCTTGTAGCACTGGTCTCAAATACATGTACATGCACTGCTGAGATCAAATGGTATAACTCACCCTTTAGGGTCTAAGTGTTTAAAAGAATGCTCTTACAAGTAGACCAGTTACTCGACTCTGTTTTTAACTATATTTTACTTACTCTTTCAGCAGGATAATACTTCATCTTATTGAAACCTATTAGTCTAGTTTTGTTTATGACTGTACAAATTCTGTTATTTCCAGAATGTGACCTTAGTCCTGCTATAACTGGTCTATGTTTACTTCTGTTATCTGACATTTTACTGATCATGCTTGTAACTCATTGTATTGCTACATTTTCATGTTATTTAACAATGGTTAGGGAATGGCTAACATTTTTCTGTAGCTTAATGCTGGAAACATGAATTCTCTTGAAAATGGTACTTGTATAACTTACTGTTGGAATTTACTTTCTGTGGTACTCTGTTCATTACTCACAGAGCATGGCTGAAAATGATCCTTGGACTAATCCATCAGTAAAGTATGAATGAATGAAGAAATAAATCAATACATACATGCATATGTATGTATATAGATATATAAATAAATGCTTTCTCCTCAGGTCCCCTCTGTAAACGGTCTGTGTCTAGCAGAGACATGATAACCATGTTATCAAGTAAAATTCACAAATAATAATGCTTGCATGATTCCCCGAGAGATCATAGGGCTAAGGTGTTAAGAAAGAGAGAAAAAGCTATAACATAGATCTGACTTTCATGTTGTCCTTGAGGCATGCAGTCTGACACCTGTTGAATTGAACAGACCCTTAGGGCAAAAGCTGTTTTACTACTAAGCACATGCAGATTATAGGACACGTCCCCTGAATGCAGCTTAATGCTAGTTTCTGAGATCTGCTGGATAGAACACAACAGTGAAAAAGTTATGGTATTGGTAGAAACAGGAGCCAGGACTCTGAAGTAGGTAACTACTTGCTACAAGCAACCACTCTTGTCCACTGAAAATAGTGGTGCAATGATGCCTAATAATACATTCTTTTCAGTATTCTGTGATGTAGCATCTCAGTTTGTTTTATGGCTATCATTCATATATACATACAACCTGTAGGGCATAATTATCCATCACATAGATATTAATGTAGTGATCACTGACACAGCTATTCCACTGATATAAACACCATTAAAGGTGACTGTAATAATGTACGTTATTACTCCCAAAAGTAACCAGTGGTATTACTATTCCACTGATATATGCACCGTTAATGGTGATCTTAATTATGTAAGTTATGACTCCAAATGATAACCATTGGTACCGCTATTCTATTGATATGAGCACCATTTAAAGTAACTGCAGTAATGTATGTTATTACTTCCAAACAATAACCAATGGTAACGCTGTTCCTTTGATATAAACACCATTTAAAATACCTGTTGTAATGTATGTTATTACTTCCAAAAAATAACAAATAACACTGTTCCATTGATATGTACACCATTAAAGGTAACTGTAATAATGTATTTTATTACCTCTAGCAGTAACCATTGGTACTATTATTCCACTGATATCAGTACCATTTAAAGTAACTGTAATAATGTATGTTATTACTTCCAATAGTAACCACTAGTACCACTGTTCCAATGATATCAGTACCATTAAAGGTAACTGTAATTATGTATGTTATTACTCACAACAGTAACCACTGGTACAACTATTCCTCTTATATGAACACAATCAAATTAAATTAGACTGTGTTAACAGTTGGTGCAAACACACACTACATGTGAAAAAAAAATTAGTCCAGTTAATTTTGTAAGCAAAGCATTTTGCCATACAATGTCAGTGACATACCCCGCCAATCAAATACTGTCATAAATGATCTAGGTACTCTTATTGATAATTCCTTAGTTTATGACTATTATGTCTCTGCAGTAGATTTCTGTCTTGTTCATCTGCTTTCTAAAGGCATCCCCACTAGATCGAAAGAAGTCCTAATTCCCCTATACTCCTATCTCAATAGACACACCATTGAATATAATGCCCCCCCGGTATGTATTTGTCTAAACATACCACTCAAAACTAAGTGGCTTCAATTTTCTTATTTATGAGGACAGTCTAGCAGCCCTCTCTCTCTCTGTACTCAACTTTTTATAGACTCCTCTATGAGGATTTGTGTCTTGCCTTTCAAGCCATAAAATATGTTAACCTTTAACCTCCTGTTTCTTTGCATAATAAATAGTTCCACAAATATCTGGTTAAAAGAACTAAACCTTCATCATCTGATAAATAATAAATATTGGCATCATATCCTAATGTATCCTCTACTTCAAGAGGAAACTTTAACTTCATGTTAAAAAGAGTAGCATCTTTGCACCTCCAAGGTAAACCTACATAATTATATGGTCACCCTGCTCAACTTGTGTTGTATTCCTTCTCCTAAGGGAACCCTTGAATAAGAGTTATTGGTTAAGCTTGTAATAGTCTGCAGGCCAATTGCCTAGTATTTACTTGTGACCCTGCTCTCTACAATCATCCAACAGTCACTACATTGTGATGAATAGCTAGTGAACATCACTACCTAAACAATACTTGATGGTGGTTGTCAATATTTTCCCCTGATTTCTAAATAGGTATTAGCTCTATTACAAATGATATGCTTGGTGTCCAGTTCACCTAATCCTGGGTATCATATATGTATAGAAGTCTTATATAAAAAAATGTTGGAAACTGCAGTTATGGTTAATCAGGAGTCAACAAACCTGCCTGTTGTCAAGGTAGATGCTGAGGAGAGGTGAGAGGTGGCTGTAGTACTTGCAGAGGGTATGGAAGACTCTGTTTTATGTTAATTTATCAGCAAAGATGAATCAGAGGACACTATTGCCATTTCATGATTGGAGGCTGTTGCATTGTATGGAGAAACCAGAAGTCTGAAGGATGATGTGTAATGGAAAAGTGGACAACAAACACCAGTACACTCACATATTCATAGGTTCATAAGTAAGTACTAGACTAGCTGCCCTTGTGAGACATTTTATACCTAGCCAGTTTCCCTCAAAGGTGAGAATCAGACCTTGTACCTTGTGTCTAGCAGGTAAACACATTAACCATTATGCAAGGCCCCACCCCCTATGCCAATTCCCACAGTCACAGGAAGGGGAAAGGAACTGCCTATAAAGAAAACATATGCAGTTGTATTGGCTGCTATACAGAAAATAACACAGCATATCATCAAACAGAAAAGAAAGCTTTTGAGTCATTTAGATTAATGGACAAATTTGTTTATGCAGTTTGTTGAAAGATGCAGGAGTATCTCTGGAATGAATAAGTGTTTCAGGTTACTTAAGTGTTAAACATACGGGTTATTTTGATGACCTAGAACAGGAGGACATTAAGGACTGCTTTCTACCTATATGTTAGCATTTGCAATCTATGGAAAACTGTGTGATGAAAGGAAAATATGGACAGGAAATATGGGTGACACTGGAAGAAAAGGAAAATATTGTGAAGCACATTCCATGTGTAATTTATGTGTAATGGAATCAAAGTAACTGTTAGGTATTCAGGAGAGTCTAAATGTGCATTTTTGCACTGCAGAAGATCACTTGATTAATGTATATAGAGAAAGGCGATGTAATATTTATTGACATATAGGCCATACACCTAAAAACTGTAGGCCATATTGCAGGCATTCCATACCTAATGAACATTAGTAGTATGACTGTACTAAAGAAATTGAAAATGTTGAAAATTAAAATATGGATCAAACTGTGCAGTCTGGTGAAGAAGTACTACCTGGTCATAGTGAGAAAGGGATGGGGAGGATAGCTGGTTGTAGGGATAAAATGTTAAAAAATTAAAAAGACGACAAAGATACATAAAACAAGCAGAACGAAAGATGTTGCTATAAATAATGCTAGAGAAAGAAAACAAAAATGGTTTGAAAAACAAATTGATACAAAAAGGTAAAAGATAAATTCTTTTGTCCTTTTCCTTAAACTAAACATGATAAGTAATGAAAGCAGAAGAATTGCTGGGGTACAATGGTATAAACAATTAAAATATGACACAAAGTGGTTATTAGATACATGTTTAAATAACATAAAGCATAAAGAATTGTTAAAACAAGTATGAGGACGAAGGCTATAAGCTCTATGGGTAACGATTTATGATCTGTAATAATGCTATTGTATAAGGTGATGACTTATATTACAATATATGAAGTTAAAAATGATTCTCCAGGAAGGTCAGTGATATTTTTGTATGAAAGAACAGGTAATACGATGTATGGTAGTTTATGCATTTACATCAGGTACTAAAAGAATACAACTTTATCAAGAAAAAAATGAATGTTAACATCAATACGTTGATTTTGGGAGACTGTGATTGTGGCATTAGTGGAAGAAAAAGCAAACAAGCAAGATATGTTAAATTATGTAAAGAATGTTTTTCACAGTGTTTCCTTAATGTAGGACAGAATCATAAATATTCTTATATGAAGGTAAAAGTAAAGACAGATATTTATCTTTTTTATATTCCAAGGGATATAATGATTACAGGTATTGCAAGATGAAAGGCAGGTATTATTTACAGAACTTTTACTAATGAGTGGTAGATTAATTATAAAAGAATATATAAGACTTCATATCTTAACATAGAATGTCAGTGACATGATAGTAAAATATATGAGGGAGAATGTTAGACATTAGAGGAAGTTATAGGAGGAAATTACGAAAAGATAATGATACAGAGAAAACAATATGTATGCTGAATGAATATAAGAGTTACGCTATTGCAGCAAAAATGTGCTGTTAAAGGTAAAAAGGAAGAACAAAATAATTTTTAAGTAGGTAAATCAAGTATAACAAAAGTATACTGATGGAGGTATATTATGATTAAGATGTGTTAGAAAATAAGCAAGAGGAAATAATCAAAGCTGTAGAATCTTTTTTGAAGCTATTTATATACAGAGACCTATTTAAACAGATTATAAAGGATTTAGAATGGGGATAAAACATTTCTAAAGAAACAATGGATATATTATGCAGAGAAATTGCTGTCCACAGAGTTAAAAAAAACATAAAGAGAGGAAGAATAGGATATGTGTCAGAGGAAGATGGTATTGATGTACATTTTATAGAAAATGGAGAAAGAAGAAACTGAAATTTTTTTAGGGATGTGTGAGTTGGTGAATCAAGGCATAAAATCAAGAGAAATGTGTAGAAAAGTTATCTAGATGAAGGTTGATAAGAAACTACTAAGTAAATGGAAACCCATATTGATATGTATTGTAGATTATAAAAAATATGCATGATGATTTTTCAGATGATGGTTAACAATGTAATAAAAATGCATTTGTGATGGAGTATATGGGTTTAAGGGAAAGGATAGTAAAGATGTGTTGGTTATAGTTAAGGAAGGAATAGACAAAATTATACAAAAAACAAATGGAAAGCTAATTGAGTTTATGTAATTTTACAAAGACACATACTGTATGTCATAATCAGTTATCAAACATTTTAAAACAATATGATATTATAGATAACATTATTATTTTTTATAAGTTATTTATAAAAACAAGAAACCAGAAGAACACACAACCAACATAGCTTTTACAATTTTATTGAGCACTTTCATCAGTAGTACACCCTTTGACTTCCTCAGAATAACTTAGACTTAACTAGAAGAGTTATTCTGAGGAAGTCAAAGGGTGTACTACCGACAAAAGTGCTCAATAAAATTGTAGAAGTCTACATTGGCCGTTTGTTCTTCCATTTTCTTGTTTTCTTAGTTTTACTTGTCTGTTTGCCTCGTTAAAGTTATTAATGAACAAACAACTAAAAAAATAGGTTGATTAAGAGATTGATTTTAAAAGTATGGTATATCAGGGATTCCTGATGAGTATCATAATTCTTACTTTGGTAATAAATATTGTTAAAGAAAAATACAAAGAAATAAATAAATAGGAAGGAAATTTGATTTACATGGACTTAGGGAAATCATCTATAATGATGTGATATGCAGATGATACTTAAAAATAAGGTACGAGTAAGTGTTGCCATGAAGAATTTCTGTTTTCTCCTGAGTATGGTTGGATTAGAATTAAGTACAGGTAAAAGTAAAATATTTGCAGAAATAAAGAAATATGTGATCTATATTTTATTAGGCATGCTACTAAAATGTTATACATTAAAGTTGGAGTTAGGTTATACTAAAGCAATGGAAAGATTTACTGTAAAATGTAAATGATGAAACTGTTACACAGAGACTAGGTTCCTTATCTTTAAACAAAGTTTATTTAATACATTTGGTAATATTAAGAAAGCTGGGCAATTTAGTTAGAATATGTATGTTCCCATGGACACTTGAAAATGATTTATCAGAATTTATTTTTTTTATAGTTTGGGGTTCTAGATGAAATCATATATAAATAATTATAGTAGGCAATGCAAAATATAGATGGGTTTGGGTTTAATAAATACAATATTTTTTGGGGGGTGCTTGCATTTATTTTGGGTATTGAATATTTTTCAAAATAAAGAAAAAGATGTGACTAAAATATTAAGTACAAAATTTGAACACATTTTCAAATCGATACAATTCAGGAAGTGCAAGAGAGATAAAAAAGTTAAGGAGAATCTATGGAATAAATGAATAAAACAAAAAATGGAAAAGCCACATAATGGAAATGACACAAATAGGAAAAGTTGGTTTGGAAACATTATAGATATATGCTACAGAACTGACCATTGACAGAAAAAAAAAATAATTTATTATAAGTAGGGAAAAACATTTAGGTATTTTTGTGATGTCCTTCCTGTGGGCCAGTGGTCAGGGAGCCTCAATCCTCACACTGACACTGGTGAGGGATGTTCACTTTGAACACAAAATAGATACACACAGTATTTTCAGATGCAGCTCTCTGCACCAAGTACAATTTCCCTTAAGAGCACAGAGGGAACACACTCAGTCCAGGAGGCTGGGTTTCCCTCTATCTTTCCAGAGCCCCAATAAGACTCCCCACTAACACAGCTGTAGATTTGAGTCATCAGCCAAGTGTTTCAAGCCAAGCCCTCTATCACCCTCTCTGTGAAACCAGTGATTTCTGTCTCTGCCCCAAGTAGCTGACACACACAGTCTTTGCAACTTGATTTTCACACACACACACACACACACACACACACACACACACACACACACACACACACACACACACACACACACACACACACACACACACCTGGGAAAGGCTGGCACAGATTTAACAGCTATGCCCAGACTATAAGGTAGCTCCATTGCCACCAAAACACTGGAACACTCCAAAGCCAGCTTCTCTAAGGCTTTTACAAAGGTACCTAATTATAGTGAGTAAAATTAACACTAATACAAATGGTAGGGTTTGACCAATGCAAAAGGCTTTCAGGAGTGGCTACGGTGTCACCAAGTAAATATACATACTCTCAAAGTTTAAAATATTCTCTAAAAGACCAGCTACAATGAAAAGTTTAAATATATTTAATAATAAATTATAAAAGAAAATGAAAATACTATAAAATAATATGTATTTACAATAAACAGCAGAGTTTCAATCAGAGGAAACATTAAAAATAACACAGATGGATAGATTCACACAATTACAGAAAAAACAGTACTTAACTAATCTTACTATATTTTCCTGACTGATCTAAATAATTACTATTCCCTGGTTACTTAGTAAAGCAAAGCAAGATGAAGTGGGTGACTGGTCTTCCTTATTTCATAGGTTTCAGAAACAGACTGCCCTTAGACATCTGTCTCATCTAGTATTAAAACATTATTTCAGTGCTGGATTACAGAATGACATCACATACCTCTGGTCATCTGATTCTGGTTCCCATGTTACCCCCTTTACTAGAAACTGAACCAGAATCCAGCACCTATGTGTCATAATACGGGTCTACTTTAAAACACCGACAAACAAAACATTGACAATGAGAACACCGAGACCAGAAGATCGACAACTGAGATGACTGACAGTTTAAAAGCACGAAACTTCACATGCCCGATAAACCACAATCCTGACAATCAACAAAACAAAACAAATACCTTTTCCGAAAAACACACACAACACAAGCACAACAAAAATCTTACATACCTACACTAAACCTTACATACACAACTACCTATGCACTAACCTTAACCCAAACCCTAACCCTAAGGTCCATCACTATCGCACACTCACCTAACCTGCCCCCTAACCCTAACCCACTTAACCTGCCCCAACCCTAAAGTCTGTCACTATTGCTCACTTACCTTACCCGCACCCTAAACCTAACTCACTTAAGTCTGTCACTATCGCACACATACCTTAACATGTCAGAGTTCTCAGCATCGGGCTTTTAAACTGTCGGTCATCTCAGTTGTCGATTTTCCAGTCTCAGTGTTCTCGTCCTCGGTGTTTTGCGTGTCGGTGTTTTAAAGTGGACCCCATAATATGCACACATAGAGCTTTGCTAAGATGTGTTATAGCACCGGGAAGCTATAAAACCATTTCAAAACTTTCACCCTTTCAGGTAAGAATTAGTTCACCCCTAAGGACAATACAGTAGGATTCCTCATCCTGGTTTTCATAGACGTTTCATCTCTAGCTGCAATCAGAACTATAAGATACAATTTGTATGACCTAAACCAGGTAATCTAATTTCAGACGATTTTTCAAAGTTAGCTGAACTGAAAATAACCTCTTCTCTTCCAGTATCATCTGTTACAATATATTAATTTCAACAGTTACAATACAATCTGACATACAGGTGTATTTCTTTTCTGTCCAGCAGGACCCACTGTTGGTACATTTTTTAACACAAGCAGCTTTACAAATACATTTTAAACACTAGCACCTGTACAAATTAGTTTAATATACAAATGACATATAATTCTTTACAAAACTCCAGCTAGCTATTCTGGAATATATTACACATCCACTGCCCCACTTCTCCTGGCATAGCTGGCAATACCTCACATCATCACACTTTTTAAATAATGTGAAGTTTTTATGTGCAGATTGATAATTAAAAAAAAAACTTCCAGTAAAGTCAAATATGAATTGCAAGCAGTTTTCTGAAAGGTTATGTTATGTGTGTATCAAGGAAGAATGTAAGAAGGAAGAAACAGTTAGCTTGTTTTTTTAGAGTGTGAAAATAAAAGCATGAATACAAAATGGAAGATAAATGTAATATCAAAAAAATATTTTATAGTCTTGTTTTTATAAAGGAGTTAAACAAGATAAGTGGGATATAACAGATACAAAAAATTGTTTGCATATATTTGGCTTATCTTGCATAACAAAAAAAATGGGATGAGTATGAAAAGGGAAAGGCAGAAAAGTAGCTGCGGATGAAAATATGGTGAGGATAAGGTTTATTATTATCCATAAACTTAAATTTGCACCTACAAGTTGTTTATAGCTTTTAAAACCTTTATGTTGTTTGTATGTTATATATTCTTTATATATTTGTTACTATTGCATTAAAAAGACGGCTTGTTCTGTTTGATGGCTTGATGGTCATATGACCTGCTTTTAGATCACCTGAGCTTATAAATTAGTCTATTTGTTGTCTGTTTTTTATCTGAAGAAGTTTCCACTCAAAGAAACAAATGTGCTAATCAATCAAACTTTTATTCTGTGAAGTAGAGCTGTGCTTCTCTGTGTTTGCAGTTCCTGTGTGCTTTGAGGTTGTTTACATTTGAGTTTTGTTTTCTTATGAGGATAAGGAACATAAGGTTGTAAATAGTCTGTGTTTGATGTTAATTGTTTTTACAAGTATAAAAAAGGAAGAGATGCAATGTTGAAAAATTATTTTAATTAGGGAATTGTGCTTTTAATTTTGCATGAAGGTACTTTGTTTAAAAAAAGTATCTATACTCTTTTCAGCAAATGCTGTGGGACCTTTTGCATCCACCTGAGCTACCACCGACTCAGGCAGATGGGGCTTGAGCTTAACATTTTATTCAAAGAATAGCCAACCCAGGAGTGCAGTACCCCCTAATTCTGCACAGCAGTATATGTTATGGAAAATTAATCCAATCACCTGTGGTGGGAAAAGAACAGTCAGCCTTTTAATCATTCAGCACCAAAGGTGAGTGCTCTACCCATAGGCAACTTATACTGTATTGTTTCGTTACTATTGAGAGTAAGTCCTTTAAAAATGCAGAATTATAATGTTCTTTTGTTTCTAAGGGAAACTGAATGGGCATGGTAAATACATATGGACTGTTCAGAAAAGCAGTTTAAGTGTAAATATCTTTCTATGTATTGCAACTATAGCTTGTGCTGAATTAAGTTGCTAATTTGTACAGTACCTTGGCCATTCAATGGATAATTTTGGCTTGGACACTGTGTTTTAAATCTGTGTATTTATGGTTAGTATGCAGTTCGAACTGATTCTGAGCCTTACCTGTCATTTTCAACTGTACTTGGTATGCCTCAAGAAGTTTACCTAATTTTGAGCTGTGGATACTGCTTTGACCTCTACAATTGTTCTCTTGGTAAGTGGATCATTTATTAAAACTGTTAAATCATTTAAGTTGCTAGGACTCTTATTCCAAGTTATAACATTATTTTGGAGATGAGGACTATGCAATTAAGGCATCAAACAATTTCAGTACTTGCATTAACTGGACTATTTAGTATATATTTATATATCATGCTACTCTTACATTTGCCAAAGTACAACAATTACTCTAATATGTCTGTTTTAACTATGTTTCACTGAATTGTAGTTTTACTTATGCCTCATCTATGTCTATTTCTCCATGGACTGAACCTGAAATAAGTTCTGTTTGATCACTGTTCCATCTTGGTTTATAAACCTAAATAAGTAAAGAAATAGATACATAAAAAGGAGGAGGAAACAAAAGAAGAAAACTGGGATTTAGTAAATGGTTTTGGTAAGTTAAAAGTGGGATACTTCTGGGATGCCTGATAAATAGGATACTTTTTACTTTGGTAATAAATACTGTATGCATTTGATATGAAAATCTGATCTTGGAAGAATGTTGCAAAAAAATGGAACAAATTTTGCTGCAAATGAGATTACAAATGAAAACAGAAAAGGGATTTTGCTTATCTATGTTTGCAGATTCATGTTTGCAGATTCATGACCTCTGGAATAAAGAGTGAAAAGACTTATGCAGAGCTGATAAGTTTGTTACGCAAATCTCTTTAATCTTATTGACATAATGAGGAGATACATATTTGAACCTCATACTAGAAAACCAAGTAAATTAATGACTGCAGCTACTGCTTACAAAATTAGCCCAAGGAATAGATATGACAACAAAGGCTGAAAGACAGAAATATACACAGAGTGAAAGATGAATGCATACAACAAAGGTTATTACTGTGGCATAACTTATGTTATTTTATTTATTTTACATTTGTTGACCGGAAGTGTCCAACTGAGCCAAAGTCCTTTTTCAGTGGAGGTCTGGGGAGAAAAGCTCCATAAATACAAACAAATTAAACAATATATCAAACAAGTAGAATACGGGTCTACTTTAGTTCAGTGAATGATCAGATGATCGAACACTGTTAGTTCGAACACTAAGTGTCGAACCTGCAAAATAGTGAATGGCCGGAACAGCGATTTTTTTTCCCCAGGGAAAGAAATCGCTGGGCCGGCTGTCCAGGTTGTGCCATTTCCTCCACTGTAGTGCGATCTCAGAGTTGGTATATTTAAGTAGGAAGGGTGTGGTGGGCAAAACTTTTTTTTGGGAACAGTGATTTTTTTTCCCTGGGAAAAAATCACTTTTCTGGTTGTTTGCTGTTTTGTGAATTTGAGATTTAGGGGTCGATATAATAACGTTCGATCATCTGATCATTCGTTGTTATAATATAGACCCTAGAATACAGTGATAATTTCAAGTTCCATTATTACAAACAAATTAAACAATATATCAAACAAGTTGAGAACAGTAGTAGTTTGAAGTTCGTACAGTAATCACAAAAAGTCATACAGTGGATATAAAAAGTTTACACACTCCAAAGCATGATACTGCCACCACCATGCTTCACCGTGGGGATGGTGGTCTTTTGGTGATGTGAAGTGTTTTTGCGCCAAAAGTACCTTTTGGAATTGTGGCCAAAAAGTTCAACCTTGGTCTTATCAGAACATAACACATTTTCCCACATGCTTTTGGGAGGCTTGGTGTATTGTTTTGCAAATTTTAGCTGGGTCTGGATGTCTTTCTGTGTAAGAAAAGGCTTCCATCTTGCAACCCTACCCCATCGTCCAGCCATATGGAGAATATGGGAGATTGTTGTCACATATAGTACACAACCAGTACTTGCCAGAAATTCCTGCAGCTCGTTCAGTGTTGCTGTAGGTGTCTTGGCCTTCCTGACCAGTTTTCGTCTTGTCTTTTCTTCAGTTTTGGAGGGACGTCCAGGTCTTTGCAACATCACTGATGTCCCATATTTTCTCCACTTTTTGATGACTGTCTTCACTGTGTTCTATGGTATATCCAATGCTGTGGAAATTTTTTTGTGCCCTTCTCCTGACTGATACCTTTCAACAATGAGATGCCTTTGATGCTTTGTAAGTTCTCTGTGAACCATGACTTTTGCTTTAGCAGGCAACCGAGTAAATGTGAATAAAATCCTACTAGGACTGCTGAACTTTATTTGGGGTTAATCAGGGCCTCTTTAATTTATGGCAGGTGTGAACCCATGAAGACTGAATGTTGTAATTAAAACAAAAGGTGTTTCAAAAAAGTGTTAGTTTAAGGGTGTGCACAAACAACAAAGTATTAGTTTAAGGGTGTGCACTCTTATGCAACCAGCGCATTGTACATTTTTTATTTTTTATATTTTTTTCCTTAACAGATTTGTTTGTTTTTCAATTGAATTGTACAGGTTACATGTCACATTAAATCTGGGAAAAGTCTTGAAATGATTTATTGTGGTCTCATTTTTTTATATCACAAAAACCTGGCATTTTAACAGGGGTGTGTAAACTTTTTATATCCACTGTAAGTGTATAGAGTAGATGTAGATAGCACATGTTAAGATGCTAATTAGAATACTAATGCACAGGAAATTATTCAGGGAGCATGGTGAGTTAAGTATTTATACTAAGTGTTACAGATTACGTATATAGTACAAATAGGTCAAGTGGTGTTTGTGTTTGTAAATTTAGGGATAGGAAGTGAGGTTAAGAGGTAGTAAGGACAGAAGGAGCAAAGTAGAAGTGAGAAAGGGAGAGAGGGTGAATTTATGAGAGGAAAGACAGAAGTAAGCAGATTTAGATGGCTTTCTATATAGGTTGGCTGTGGTCATGGAGGGTGGGTACAGTGATAAGTCAAATGACTTTTGAAGTATTCTTTGGTGGCAGATTTAAATTGTTTTGGGTGTGTGAGGGTCCTAATTTCAAGTGGGAGCTTATTCCAAGCAATGGAGGGGTGGTAGCTATATGTGCCACCACATCCATTTTTTGAATTGGTTTTATAAACTTTAAATAGGTCTTGGGATGAGCTACGGAGATGCCTTGTGGGGGAATAGTGGGATATCAGGGATGAAAGTGCTGGACAAAAGGTAGGCAGATATAAAATGGAGTGTATGATTTGGAGCTGAGATTGGAGATGCAGGTGAGGTAGTTCGATCCAGTTTAGGTATTTTAGGTAGAGACAGTGGTGGGATTTATAGGTTTGTTGTGATACAAATCTAGCTACCTGATGATAGGTTGACTCTAGCTTGGTAAGTAATGTGGAGTTGAGACTTGTAAGTATTTGAGAGCAGTATGTTAGGCAGGGAAGAAGATATGCATGTGTTAGAATTACCCTGGCTTCAGTGGTAAGGAATGCTTTATTTCTATATAGGATTCCTAGTTTCTGATGTTTTTTTTGGATGCAGTTATTAATGTGCAGATCAAATATAAGTTGATTGTGGATGGTAATGCCGAGTAGTTTTATAATGGATTCGACTGTGATAGGGGTATTGTTAAGGGACATTATGGGGAAGGAAGATTTGAGGTGGTTTATGTTTTTAGGAAGAACGATAAGCAACTTTGTTTTTTTTAAGGTTAAGGATGAGGTGATTATTGGATAGCCATGTTTCTACTGCATTAAAGGATGACTGGGGAGTTGATAGAAGTTCAGGTGGTGAATTGGCACTAGTTATGACTGTTGAGTCATCTGCATATTGAACAATGGTAGACTGTGGACAAGCGCAGTACAGTAAGTTGGTGAAAATATTAAAAAGTAGTGGACCAAGAAAGGACCCTTGGGGAACACCCATTCTTACTGGAAGGGGAGTAGATAAAGTTGTGTGCCATCTCACTGATTGGAGTTGGTCAGTAAGATAGCTAGAGAACCATGCTACTGTATCAGGGGAGAAATTAAGGTATGTTAGTTTATTTAGTAGGAGAGAGTGATTGACAATGCCAAAAGCCTTTGAGAGGTTAAGAAATAGACAAGAGATAAGTTTATGATTGTCTTTGGCTAGAGTAATAGTGCTGAGGAAGGATATTATAGCAGTGGTGGTACTATGCTTAGGTCGGAAACCATGTTGTGTACGAGTAACTTAACATTTAAACTGCCTTAGACATTACCTTAGCATGGTAGCAGCAAAAAATTATAGTTGGCAGTATCCTGTAACCGAATACAACAATAAAAGTCTAAAGAGTTTGGCCCCAGTTGTATTGAATGCAGCAAAGCTAATGTAGTTTATCACTACCGTCATAAAAAACACACAGCTTCTCAATATAAGTTTAAGCAATAAAATGCCTTATCTGTAGCAGAACTGGATCATAGGATAAAACAAAACAAAAACAATGAATAGGCTTGTGGTAAAAGAACAGCAAAAAAGTTTAATTTTCTTTGATGGCATATTGTGCTTGTGAAGTAGAAATATATATGCTTACAGCATGACTCTGTAAAAAGTTAACCAGCTCCTGGTACAAAAAAAAGCACAAGGCAATTCTGAGAACTCTTAGCTTGATACTGGAAACAGTTGATTTACTATGAATAGAATGAAATTCAGGCAAATAATACAGTTCTGCAAACAACTAATCTTACTTAGAAAACATATGAAGGGGAGCATATAAAACTGTTTGGGCTAGTGATATAAAACTCGATTTTAAGTAACAAGAGGAAGAGCTACAATTGATAATAATTAAAGGCACCGGCCAAGTCAGATGGGGCAAAACAGAATGAAAAAATGTTTAGTTAAACTTGTGAAAAATGCATACAATGCTAAAAATGAAACAGTAGAAAACTACTTATTAAAGTGGTATTAGTTTTAGGAAAAATTGATATACTAAGAAAATTTACAGCTAGTAATCATGTTCTACCAGATGCAAATAATGTACCTTTCAGGAACTTTTTTAACTTTCAATATTAATGCTGATACACTAAGAAGGCTACATGTTCCAGAAAGGCCTACAGGCTTAAATATTCCTGAATGATGACTGATGATAGAATTTGTTGACAATGCATCAGTACATACTGAACTTTAAACACTGGACTTCTAGATTTAGAATTTGGCCTCAAATGTGTGAATTTCCCTTGAAAGGAGGACCTAAAATAATCAAGCCAAATGTTATGCCATACTATGCTAAATATAAGTGTCAGATATGATTGTGTACTGTGGCAGTCTAGAGTCAGTACTTTTGTCAAGTAATTCCTATTTTTGGGGTTCACTTCCTTTATTTGGACATCCATTCTAGTGCCCCACATCTCTCTCTGGGTCTATCAGCTATTCCAATTAACGTCTGGTCTATTCATTTTTTGCCAGGGCCAGTGCAGATCTTAAGGGTACCCGGGGGGGGGGGTCAGTGCTATAATTCAATAAGTGGCAGGGGGTTAATATGATCTACTCATTCTCCACTTTTTTTTCAGTGCTCATGGTTATGTCTGAAGGGCAGATGTGAAATGGAGAATTGCACCAACTTTGCAGAAGCTCAGCCATGCCCACCATCCTCCTCCTCAATTCATTCTAACCCATTACCATGTGATGTCCCTGTTCTTCACCAAGGATTGATGCAGGTGACACTCATATTACCATCCCACCCTTCAAGAATAGAACACCCACCCCTCCCTGCCACTGGATTAGTCATCCAGGCCACTAATTAAACCCAGATTGCTTGGGCCATATTCAGGGCTTTGTCCCCCTATGCCACCAGAGCAGCAAAAAGTAATTCATTAATACTAAAAAATGTTGCATCAAGTTTATCTTGGAATATCCACAATGAAAGATTTAGCTATGTCATACATATGGGGACCTGCCATAGATCAGAATGTGGAAAAGGAAGTAAAGATTTACTGGTCCATTTCTATGAAAAAGCTTTCAGGTTCTGTTGAATTCTTACTCAAAGTGGATTGATGTATGCACCATGACCAGTGCTACTTTGCATGTGACCAGTGAAAAGCTAAAATACCATTTTAGCATATATGATATTCCAGAAATTTTAGTGTCTGATAATTGACCTTGTTTTGCAATTTGGAAGTAAATGAGCAAAACATATTTACAGATACAAGGATATGCTAGAAAACATACATATATTTACAGATACAAGGATATGTTTTAGTTCAAGAAGCAGTTGGTGTGAAAACATGGATGGAAAAATGGAATTATGCTCAGCAGAGCTTTATTGATAAGATGTAGTGATGATTGAAAAGGATTATGCTACAAGGATAGTGGTATATCATTGTATAGAGAGGCATGGAGACATTAGAAAA
This sequence comes from Protopterus annectens, assembly GCF_019279795.1. Taxonomy (NCBI): domain Eukaryota; kingdom Metazoa; phylum Chordata; order Ceratodontiformes; family Protopteridae; genus Protopterus; species Protopterus annectens. The sequence continues at coordinate 1,600,786,315 of NC_056739.1, forward strand.
GGCAAGTTAGAATAGTTGTAAGAAAGGATACCATGGGAAGAAGACAGAAAAGGTGTGAGAGGTATACAGAGGGAAGAGGAGAAGAAGTATGAGAGAGAGAGAGAGAGAGAGAGAGAGAGAGAGATACAAAGACAAGAAGGAAGTATGATGAATGAGATTCAGTAAGTAAAGGGGATGACAAAATAAGATTAGGAAGGATGAAACAATGATAAAGGGGTGTGTTAGAGAGCTGCACGATTCATGTAATGTGACCTGAATGAGTGCAGGTGTGCTTTGCTTGGGTGAAAAGGTGTTCCTTGAGCTGTTGTCTGAATTCTGAATACTTTTGGACATCTTAGATTGAGACAGAAACAGAGTTTAGGTTCTAGGATAGAGAATGCATGGTCACTGCAACAGAGTTTACTTTTTGAAGTTAGAAGGGCGGGCTGAGATTGGCAGATACCCTTGAGATAATATGTGGGGGTTTTAGCGAAAGGTTCATGAGTGAGACGGGTCGATGTCTCAGGTGAAAGGCCTTTGCTAATTAGTGATCCTAGTAGGAGGTTGGCTCTCAAAAGTTTGCTTTGGTGAGAGTTAGGCAGTGGTGTTCATTACTGGGGAAGCTAGTAATTTTATTGGAGATTGTATGCAAGGTGGTGGCAGTTTTTTTGAGGCTGTAGTTACAATGGGTAATCCATATGTGAGTTGAGATAAGAGTATGCCTTTGCCTGTGGCAGCTTTGACTGCCTTTGGCAGAAGAGGTGATAGCTTGTTTGCCCAGAAAAGTAGTATGTTGTTGTTTTTGTGTGTGTTTTGAATGTGTAGTTGAAACTTAAGAGACTGGTCTTGCCAAATGCCAAGGTACTTGATGGACATGATAGTTTCTATGGTGGTATTGTTAACATCTTTAATATTAAGGAAGCTGGGTGTTTTGACTATTTTTTGATTGTTTCTAAATAGGGTCAAGCTCCTAGGTAGTGAAATATTTCCCTGGAGTACATTTGGTAGAGTCCACATGGCTAAAGTGACATTCAGCTGCAAAAACATATGGCTGTTGCAAATTCCCTTTGGGCAAAAACAAACATGCAGTGCCATACCCACACCTTCAATAACCAAATGCACAAGGAGAAAAAGTGTCCATGCCCTCCAAGGAGCAAAGAAGCAGCAGGCAGTATGGCAGACATCAACAGCAGGCTGCCTGGTGGGCATGTATTTGCCAATAAAAATACAGTGTAGAATGGGCAGTGCCTTTAATATTGGTGTGTATGGATCATTACTTCCTTCACAGTGTCTAAGGAACATTCCTTAAAACACATACTGCAGCATAATTGTGGTTACAGTAGCATGCAGAATTTATTCCATGCTGTAGCACACCTACATGTTGTACTTATGTAAATATGTAGTGTACATAAAGCAGAACAATTACTTCCCCTGCCCAGATGCATTTTTTATTGAAGCTGTGGGCATGGCGTTGCTTGCTTCTGTTTGTTCATAGGAAATCTGTAACAGCCATATGCCACTGCCATATCAGCCATGTGTCCCCAACCATATATACACAGGTAAATGTCCCCCTGGTTAGGAGCCTAAACCATCTTTCAAATGGCATTGCTTTTGTTTTTGAGGGACTGAGTTTACATTTTTGGCCTATTAGTCACTGGTTGAGGGTTTGGAGATCATTTTGGAGCTGCGTTTGCATACCAGAGTGAGATTTGTCTAACCTGTAGATAACCATGTCATCTGTATAAAGAATTAGAGGTATTTGAGGATGATCAGATGGGAGTTTATTGTTAAATATGGAAAACAGCAAAAGGGCTAAAGTGGAACCCTGGGGGACTCCATTCATAAAAGAAGGTGTTAAAAGATGTGGTGGTGCCTGCTTTCACCCCAAAGAATCTATTGTTGAGGAAGTCTACGAACCATCATTTTACATCACCACTAATGCATATTTCAATGAAGTAAAATTCATCATATAAGTACTTCATCATCCAGTCCTCCTTCTTGTGGTCTGGCAAAGAGTACTGCACAGATTTTAAAGGAAGGGAAGAAAAAGGTGAAACATGAGACTGTGGACACATGCTTGGCAAAGTTCTGGTTTAGTTATAGAATTGTGGATTTATAGGATTTAAGTGAACTTAGAGAATACTGACACCTCAAATTCCTGAACACAAATCGTTGAAACTCGACTTTGATCAAATGATGGAAACTGAAATTTCAGCCAAACTCATCTCAGATAAAAAAAAAAAATGTCCCTGCAGAATTGCTCTTTAGATGGAGATATTTTTTGTCAAGCAGAAGTCTTTGTGTCAAGAAGGCTGACATCCATATTTGACTTTGCCAGATTTTAAACTAGCTATCAGAACACACATAAACACTTTAAATATGCAACGTTGAGAAACTTTGTTCCTGAAGACAAAGCAAGCTCCTCAGTGGATCCCAAACATAACTGAAAAATGTTCAGGACCTGTGACATACACTGTGATAATTCATAAAGGGTCTTATATGATGATTTACAATGATCAAATCAGAGCAAGAAGAACAGAAACTGAACTGTGAACAGAAATGCAGGTCTCATATGGGTGCTCCCAGAGATATTGTATATACTAGGCATATTTGTACCTATGTCTGCAGTGACAGGATGATATTGAGTTCTTCCTACCTTCACTCTAATCTAGTATTGGATTAGTTATGTACTACCATTGAAGCACTTTGGCTGCAGTATCAATATAAGCAGAGAAAACCAGAATGCAATAGAAATAAAAGCTAAAAATAAGGATTCTGACCAAATAAAAATGCCAACCAAATAAAAAGCAATTAGAATAGAATAATTATCTGGAGGTCTTGTTCTTGGTTACAGTCCTTTTATTTTCAGTTTGTGAAACAGGACAGATGAGCACTGCTCAGTGAGTTAATAGTCCAATTTGTTGTTACCTGTACACAATATTTCATTGAGTTGAGGGTGAAGTTTTGACAATGGCTTCCCTGGTTGGTCAGTGTGAGAGGCGAGCTTCAACCTGTGTCATATCTGTAGGCATGGTTTAGAGATGAACTTAACCAGTGTTGATCTACACCCGTGGATCTAATTTCAGATGTGTTTGCAAGATTAAAGAAATAACATCCGGAGGAAAAAGAGGGAAGGATTTAAGTCCCAGTTAGGTATACATCAAACATAATGACACAAGTACACCTCGAAGGGCTTCACAACTTATCTAATATAGAAGTTTAAATAAGAAGGAGACACATTTCATGTATACAACTTATGCTTCAGGTGAAAAAAGGCAAGTGTAAAGATTATGAAAAATGTCTCTCATCTGTCACAGTATCAAAACATTGAGAAACCACCTGTGTAGGTCAATATATTTATGGTAGATAATGACAAAACCTTTTTTTTCTTTTTCTTTTCTGGAGAGCAAAACTGTAAAAATGTCCTCTGGTTTCAGAAAGATACTGTAATTTACTCAGACGTCCTTATGTTTAACTAATATTTTAATACCTTAAAACACTATAAAGTACAACTTGGTTATAAAATTTTACATTTTTGATAAGAGTGCTACTGTACTAAAAACACAGTTCATTCAGGCACTTCTTAGCATAAAAAGGGCATGTAGTATCTCAAATATCCATAAGCTAATTCGGGCAAGTATACTATGTTTCAGAGGATTGTTAAGTAATTGTTATTAATGCTTAACCTAATCAGATTCTGGGCTCTTTTTCCATTACAGCTTTCTCTAATGTGTTTGCTATGTATTTAGATGTTTTTCAGTGTCTGAGCTACTGCTTTAGCTGTTTTAGAGAGCTGTTTTAGCTCTTCAGTTGGAGTGAAAATCCTTTTAAATTTTGTTAAATCATTTAAAGTGCCTGAGAATTTTATTGTAAAACACTCTTGTCATTTTCAGTATGTTCCTGGGGGATGTAGATGGGGTTCAAAGGTTCATAGGATAGTACTAGACAATAACTTTACAAACCATTGCAAGCGTGGTCAATAGACCATATTCTGAAGTTTCCTCCAGCCTCAAGGATGGAGAAACAATATAAACTGGAGTAGAATTTGAATTCCTCATGCAATGATTTAGGTTTAACTTGAAGATGACAAGGGTTCTACATTACTTGCAAAGTCACAGAAGTTTGTTCCAGAGGTGGGGATATGTTGAGAATAAGAATCCTCTTATTTATCTGTTGATAAAGCATTTGATCCTTTTCCCAAGTATTTGAGGAGCCATTTGTACTGTAAAGGAGTAATAAGTCAAGGAGGATTAGATCTTTCATATCTTAAAAGGCTAGTCACAGCTCAACAGGGAAAAGTCTATAAGAGACAGAGTTCATGGTTGATTGACTGGATAAATGAGATGTTGTGAGGCCCTTGGCCATGTTTGTTTGGAATCTTTGATGTATTTCCATTTCAGAAATATTTTACAGACATAAATAGCAAAATGGGCATTGTTTTAATACCAGGTCTGATAAGAGATGAGTAAAAGGAAATTAAGATGTATTTGGATCTAGAAGATTATGTAATTGCATTACAGTGGCTGTTTTCGGAGCTTCAGGAATGTAAATAGTAGAGAGACTTAGACTATAGAGGTGAAGTAGAGATACCGATAGACATTATTTGGCACCAATAGTTGGACAACTTGGTGTGTTATCAGGGCACATGGAAGATCTGTTCTTAGTTTTTGAAAGGGCTGAAAGAACTTGTTCCTAAGTAATTATAGGGTATGGTTGAATTTTTGGAAGCTGTAGAATAGTGATAGCTGTAAATAGAATAAAATGTATACTAAATGTGTTGGTTAAGATGTTCATTATTTCCTTTGGGTCAAAGTGGGCAGTATTATTGTGGACTAGCTCTGAACATCTTTGGTTTTAGCTCTTAATTTCCTAACATAGCTAAAGAAAGATATGTAGTTATATTTGGCTTCAGTGACTTTTTTAGCTTCATGTTCAGCTTTGAGCTTCCTAATGGTATCCCTAAGTTTTTTTTTTTTGCTAGTCTGCTTAAGTGATCCCATAAGGTGGGTAGACTCAGGCATTTTGTAACCATTAAGTAATTTATCTAGTTATATATTTTATTTGGTCATTTCAAAAGAGTGATTTATTTTTAAATATCTCTTTATATTTGGTGTGGACAGGGACAGCCTTATCTACACAACTATTTAAGTGGGAGTTGATGTTAGAGGCATGGGCAGTGACTATAATAAAAAAGTGTATTGGAGGATTATATAGGTTATTAAGTAAATGAACAAGGTTTGCTTTTAAGATATCTTGAAATACAGGGAAAGTATCTCCAGTTTTATAGGGAAAAGTCAATGATATATGGTTTGATATAAATAAGGAAGGTGATAAATATGGAGGTATGAAAGAAAGGGCCATATCTGTGAGGTCCAGATCAAAAGTATTTGGGCCAGTAGTACAATGGTTAGCTACTTATACAAGGAGTCAGAATTATAATGTCAACAAAGAACTATGCATGTCGACCAGTGAACATGGAGTTATAAAGGTTAACATACTACTAGATAGTTCTGTCAACCTGAAGTCTAAATGAATGTGCATAGAAGATTACCAGCAGACTAATTGGAAACAAAACAGTCTATATGAAAACTAGTAAGAGGAGTGCATTCAGTGGAAAATTTGCAGAAGGAATGTGACAAATTTTGAAAGGGAAATTGAGTTAAAAAAAAAATGTTTAACATCAGGATCTATACACACAAGATGAGGAAGATATATTTCCATAATAATGTTTCAATCTGTGCTGAAAAGAAACTATCATCCTGAAAAGTAAAAAAAAGAGCATTCCTGCACTGTTCCTCACTAAGGAAAAGGACTGCAAAGTCTTTCCACCCCACCTGTCCTTACCTCAAATTCCTCAATCTGTGCTGAAAAGAAACTATAATCCTGAAAACTAAAATAAAAGCATTCCTACACTGTCCCTCGCTAAGGAAAAGGACTGCAAGGTCTTTCCACCCCACCTGTCCTTACCTTGAATGGCTCAATCTCTGCTGAAAAGAAACTATAATCCTGAAAACTAAAAGAAAAGCATTCCTGCACTGCCCCTCACTAAGGAAAAGGACTGCAAGGTCTATATCTTAAGTGTAACTGTTGTGCTAATAGATTGTTTGGCTGAAGTGGGTCTATGGCTAGCCTAGGGTCCATAGTAAAAGATAACTTAACAGTCTTAGACTCCCTAGTCAGGCTGCTGTAATAAGTAATAAAATAAGCATTCAACAGTGCATACAGCCTATATAACACATTCCCATGCTTATTTCATCTCACAGTTGCTAGAGAAATAACAAATATCTGTACAAAATTCAGGTTAAAAGCTTGCTTACTCCCAACAGTCAGTAAAATTGTCTGGCTAAACTACAAACTTTGTTTAACACAATATTGAGTAAAACACAGCTCATTTTCAAAAGAATTGAGTAAAATTGGGTAAATTGCAGCTCACGTTAAAAAGAATTGAGTAAAATCATTGTAAAGTTGTATTTTTAAGCATGCATACTCACAGACCCTGGAAATCATTGTAGCTTGGTATGAGCTCGCTCATTGCCCCACCCTGCCCCCAAATTCCACCCACCCCCACTAGTACTAAACTTAAGCCCAATAAACCACTCCCCCCTACTACAACCTATCACAGATAGCCCACACCTCCATACACCACCCCCCATGCACCACCCCTTCCTGACACCAACCCTCTTAATTCTCCACCCACATTCCTTACCAAGTACCACAGCTATCAAGATGAGACCAATTATGTTCCTCTCAGTTACATTGCCTGGGCTATATTTCCTCACCATCTATGAAAACTCGCCCTATCTTGGCTTTTACCATCCCATTACTCATACCATCTCTGCTCCCATCTTGAGTGAATTAGACCAACCCCTAGCTCACTACAAACCTATCCTCTCCACTTGTAACAACCACCAACTAACTAGACTATGGTCCATCTCCACCAAAACTAGATATTATCATAAAAATAATAAGTAAAGCACTGAAGCTAATAATCACTGTACAATTTACTCTGATGAGGGATGGGGACATCCACCCTAACTCTGGACCCACCCTTCCCACAAGCTCCCAGCCCACTACCGCCTTCAACATATGGTCAAATTCAAGGTCCCCTAACTCTCTCCTGACCTGCCACCTAAACATCAGGAGTATTAACAAGGTCCATAATCTTCATGCTCTTCTAGCTCCCTATTCACCTGATGTGCTATGTCTTACAGAAACCTGGCTAAAACCAGGAACTAAAAATGATGAGGTTATTCCACCAGGGTACAACATACTTAAACTAGACCATAACACCAGGAAAGGTGGAGGAGTAGCAGTTTTGTTTAAAAAGACAATAGATGTCACACTAGCCCTACAACCCCCCCCCTGCGTTCAATAATGCAGAAGCCCTAGTTAGCAAACTACAGCTTAACAAAAGTAAATCTATATTCATTGCCTGCATTTATATCCCCCCAGGCAATAATGGAAATACCCTAGAAGACTTCTTGCAATGGCTTTCCAACACATACCCCCATGAAACTATGGTGTTAGGAGATGTTAATATTGACTGGAACAATTGTTTCCCTGAATCTCCCACCACCCATATAAATCTTCATGGTTATACCCAACTTATATCCTCACCCACCGGAATCAATAAATACAACTACAAAAGCAATATCCTGGACTGGATTCTTATCAGCAATCACCCAGACCTGTATAACATGGGTACCCTCCCAGATGATATAAGTAACCACCTACTCACTTACATCTTTAAGCATAAAGTAGATAACCACCTCCAAGTTCTATATAAATCTATCAGAAACAACAAGAACTTTTAACTCCACTGACTTTCAGAATGAACTCAGGGCATGCAATTGGGCCATACTTAAAGGACTTCCACTAGATGATGCTGCAGCCTACTTTAATTCTAAATTCCTCTCCATTCTAGATTCCCGCGCTCCTATCTGCACCATCAGAGCCAAAACTAAGACCGCCCCCTGGCTCTCTAAAGTAATCAAAACCAAAATCATAGCAAGAAATAAAGCATGAGATAAATGACGCACCTCCAAAGACCCACTTGACTATATTAAATTCTGGCAACTAAGGAATGATACCAAGAAAGCCACACTGTTAGACAAAAAAAAAAACTTCTATCAACACCTTCAGCAAAAACACCAGAACAAACCTCAAAAATATTGGGCAGGCATAAACAAACTGCTCCACCCTGGCCAAACATCCACTCCCACCACCTCACCTTGCGACCTTAAAACTCCAGAGGAAACTGCTAACATCATTAACAATTTTTTTACCAAAACCATCCAATTTCTAGCTAGCCAACTACCCCCACCAGCTCCTTTCAAAACTCCTCCACAACCGCTACCCCACTCCCTTTTGCCTTCCAACATGTATCTACTTCCACCATCCAATCTCTAATTTGCAAACTAAAGCCCACTACCCTGGCAGCTGATCTCCTTCCAGCAGAATATTTACAAAAAGGGACAGATGCCATTGCATACCCTGTCTCGATCATAATAAACTGTACCTTGACTGAAGCCACTATCCCCTCTCTCTGGAAGGTTTTCAATGTCATTCCCCTTCATAAAGGAGGGAATTCTTTAGACTTCTCAAACTTCCGATCAATAGCCATACTATCACCAATGGCCAAAATTATGAAAAAGTGTGCCCACAACTAATTAATGCACTATCTCACCCAAAATAAACTACTGGCCAACTCTTAGCATGGTTTTAGGCCACACCACAGCACCACATCAGCCCTCCTGTTTTCTCTAACTCTATCAACATCAACTGAAACAATAACAAACTTACCTCTGCTCTCTTCCTAGATTTCTCTAAGGCCTTTGATACGGTCAATCACCAACTGCTTCTCTGTGCCCTGAAGGAACTGTCATTGAATAGTAGCTCTATTAAATGGTTCCAATCTTACCTGTCTGATAGACAACAAGTTGTTTTATGTCAGAATACCCTGTCCACATGTCTACCCATTACTCTAGGAGTCCTTCAAGGCTCCATACTAGGACCACTACTCTTCTCAGTCTTTATCAATGAACTTCCCACCATCACTCCCAAGGCCACCTGCATCCAATATGCAGACGGCTCCACTTTAATACATACTGCCTCCTCCTCAACTGAGCTTATGACCTTAACCCAGAATACTTTCAGTGATGAAGAAAAGTGGTTCACAAACCGTTGGCTTCTATTAAACCCCAACAAAACTAAACTGCTCATCTTTTCCCCCACCTGCAAATCCTCCTCACCATTCTTTACTATAAGTTCCAACAATGGCACAATTATATCCCCAGACACTCACACAAAACTCCTGGGTGTCACAGTCGATAACGCCCTAAAATATGATATCCATGTCAATCAAACCATCAAATCTGTCAACAAAAAACTGGGCTCCCTATACAGGATCACACCCTTCCTCACTCCTTTTGCAAGAACCACTATTGCTCGGTCCCACCTACTTTCTACCCTCCTTTATGTCTCCCCCCTCGTCACTAACCTGAACCAAGCCACCCTTACCAAACTTTCTAGTTGTTACAACCATATTGCTAGATTTGCTACAGATGCTATGTTTAGGACCCACCATTGTATCAACCTAACTCAACTAGGATGGCTGGAGTGGCCTAGTCTTTTCAGATACAACCAACTTGTAATAACCCACAAAATATTGTATCAACCCGAAAAAACACCAGCACTAAATAAGATCATCAAACCATACAGCAACCTGAGGTCACTACGCTCTGCTGACAAACTGCTGGTACAAACACCTAAGAGGATAAATGTGGCTGGGGACTCTCTATTCGCCAATTCAGTAAGCAAAACTTGGAATATGCTACCTGCTGAACTTACTCACCAATCCTCCTTAACCCAGTTCAAAAAAAGCCTTAAACTACACTTCCAATAGCATTGGCAATGTCCCTGCTTAAACCCTGACTAATTACCACCTGCTGTTCCTGCAAACTATCCCTAAGCATTTCAGTCATATACTCTAATAAGTGTATGAATTCTTGATGGGACTTAGCCCATAACTGTGTGTATTAATGTCTGAAACTGAAGCCACATGATTTTGATGTTGTCTACTATGTTTTATCTAAGTTTGTAACCCTACAAAAACTGCATATTATACTTATATCTAAATGTTTCTATTTTTCCTAATATATTTGTACTCTGCTTTCTGGAGCTTTTCTCCCTGGGCCTCCACTGAAAATGGACATATAGCCAGTCGGACTTTCCTGGTAAACAAATATAAAATAAATAATAGCAAGATACTTAATTAAGATGAGAGTGAGAGCCAAAAATATAAGAAATGGAAATAAATCAAACTGTAACTGTGGAAACTAAAATAAACAAGCTGGACAGACAAATTAAACATAGCATGAGACAAAATCCAGAAAAAAAATGAAGAAAATTTATATATAAAGATGTTGAGCATTATAGGAAACCATTTTGTAGATAAATAAGAAGTGGTAGGACTAAAACGCCTTATAAACTGTGTGTTGATTCTAAAATTTATTCTGAAACACAATAGGTTAAAAATATATTTACAAAGTCTTATTCAAAGCAATTCAGTTCCACAAAGAGGGTAATAATTTGTTTTAGTAACATTTACGTGACTGCAGATATTGAAATTAAATTAGTTTATATTGAAAAGGAACTATGCAAACTGCACTAAAACAAAGCTCAGAAAGAAGAATGAAATAGTAATAATGACCTGAGAACAATTCAGCAGGTCATTTTAAGTACAGCAAGAATCCTCAAGATTGGAGACATGCGCTCCTTAAACCCATCTTTAAGGGAAAGAGGAATAGGATAAACCCAGAATCATACAGACCCATACATTTACTTTCATGTTGAAGAAAAATAATACAGAAGGTTATGTTGGATAAATTATTATCAAAACTGGAAAGGTTGGGACTTGAAACCATGTATTAGCATCCACATGTTGAAAATACATTTATAAATACCTGTAACACAATGTTATATAACAATGTATAACATCACCTATAAATGAAAAATTGTGGTGGGATTTAATCTATATGGACTTTGTCCTTTGATAGGGTCATACAGAAAAACATTGATTGACAAATTAGAATCAATGCAATTTCTATAAGATGGTAGTTGCATGGATTACAAATAGGGCATGATAAGTATCATATAAACAACTGGACAGGTGAAATTCTAGGTTACCATCAGGGTATCACAGAGGGATCTGCCCTAGGCCCGTATTTATTTAGGTTGTATCATTTAGATTTATCATTTTCATTCAAGGTGTTATACAGTCTATATGCAGATGACCTGAAAATGGGTAAACTACATGTCCTAGAGATAGGCCATGTCTGCAAAAGAACTTGACTAAATTGACCATTTGGGCACAGCAGAATAGTATACTGATAAATACATAAAATCTAGCATATGAAATTTGGGAAACATAGATTAATGGGTGGATATTTAATACAAAACACAGTAATTGAAACTGTAGATTCATATAAGGACTTAGGTTTATGGATAGAGCCAGCTTTGAGTTTTTCTAATCATTTCAACCAGTTGCTTATTAATAGTTACAAAACTATAGGCTATATAAAAAAAATTGATAAATTTTAGTAAATCAAAAATGATGAAATCATTGTTTGTAAGTTACATTAGACACAAACTAGAATATGGATAAGAATATGGAAATTTTATAAGAACACTAGTATGATTAACTCAGAAACAGTACAGTGGAATTATACCAAGGGCATCTATGGATGTAAAAAATTAAGTTATTATGAAAGATTAAAATATCTCAACCTATAAAGTATCTCTTATAAATATTTAAGAGGAGGCCTTATTCATGGCACTTATAGATAACTACCTCTGGGAATGTTTGAGGTTATCAAAAATTAGTAGAGAACTATCAGATAACCTATGTAGAAGATTATATAGGAATGAGAGATGCACTAATTGGTTCTCCAAGAGAGTAGCTGATGCATGGAATAGATTACCAAATTATATTAAAGCAAGCACTAGTTTAGATATTTTTAAGAACAACTTGGACACTTATTATGGGAGTGACTGGTTTGATATATATTGTCAGTCTAGAGGGGCATCATTGTCTGTACCTAAAATATTTTAATTATGTATGTATGTATACATGCAGATCAGCCAGCTTATTGATAGACAGTTGAAGTCCCACAGAATAAAGGTGTTGGGATTAATGGGAATTTTGGCTAGTTCTTTCAGATAGTTATAGTGGTCATTATGTGACATAGTTAACTATGGTAAAGTCTATGGGCCGGATTCACGATTGCTTGCATGGAGTCTAAGAGTAGAGTAAGACTCCATGCAGCCATCATGTCCGACGAGCGATCCAGGAACAGCCTGCAGGGGCGTGCAAGAGAGCTCCTAAAACGGCTCTTACACAGACAAGGCTGGGATATGCAAATTACCTCAATTGCAGGCGAAAGGCATGCAAATAAGGTAGATTTGTGATTCAGGAAACCCGAACCGGTCCGAGTAAGAGCAGTGTTATTTGCAGAAATGTACTCAGTTGCCAACTGAGTACCGTTCTGCAAATAGCAAAACAGAGCCGTGACAGCTCCAAATAAAGGTTGCATCCAGTGCAGGAAGCATGCCAATGGCCAAATATACGGCCATTGGAAATGTTTCCTGATGCAATATGAAAAAAATGATAATTTTTTTTTTCTCCGATTTCCGATATTTAAGCATAGTGCAGCGCCACGCAAACAAGCTGCGCTCTAAAACCCAGAAAACTAAAAATTAAAACCCACAAATGTGGATCTTATTTAAATTGTTAATGTACAATGCAAGGGAATGGCAGGCTGAAGACAACATGGCCACCGAGTAGAGGTTGCTAAGGGGGGAAGCTCAGTCTAAGAGATGTAACCAAGCATTAGTAGGCAATCCTATGTAAATGAGGGTTAGGATAGAGAATCGCAAGTTTACATAGCAAATGAGCACAGTCAGTGGAGTGTAGGAGTAGGATAAGGGGAGTAACAGTGTAGAAGATAGGTGACATCACAAAGGGGATTTGTATGAAAGTAGTGAAGCTCATTGGAGCAGAGTGGCATGTGTCAGCTGTCATTTACACATCATGGAAAGAGGTGTGTCAACAGGTAGGCTATGGAAAGGCAAGACATGGAAGGTGTATGCTGTGGATAACACCAAAGTTTCTTGCTGAGTGGGTATATGTGTGTGTGCATGCCTGTAAACCCGAGTAACACAGAGTATGCGCGTGTAAGCGTGAGTGTGCGTGTGTAAGCTGGAGTAAGCATGTATAAGGCTGATTAAAGAGTTGTAAGCACGTTTGCGCTGGTGTGCACGCAGTTTAACCCGAATAAGCAAGTTTTAGTCCATGTAAGCATGTGTGCATGCATGTTAGCTGCTGTGTGCATGTTTGCGCTTGTGTGTGCAGCACTCCCCCTGAGGAAACAGAAAGGAAAAAGGAAGCACAACAAATAGTAGGAAGCTACCAGGGAGTACTAGCAGAGCTAGCAAGTGAAAACAATCAGAATCAGGCAATTACGCAGGCAGTACACTAGCACAGCCCAACCTAGCACTTAAAACTCTGCAAACAACAGTCCATTATGTTTCTCACAACAGACACTGCAGTAAGCTAATAGAAGTGAGAACTGAAAAAGCTTTACTGAGACAAAGAAATGTTAGGGGCTGCCATTGCTGTTATAAGGCAACATATGCAACATGCTGAGGGTGGTGACAATGGAAATGCTGCTGGACAACCCACAGTGAGGAGACAGAGAAGAGTGTACAGGCCCAGGGTAACCTACCAGGGGCTACATGACCTGGCGATAGTGTAGCGCTATAGAGTGGACAGAGACCTGCAGAAAATTGTTGAGCTGTGCAGGCCACGCCTCACAAACAGAACCAACAGAGGGGAACCCATCCCAGTGGAAACCAAGGTATGTGTTGGCCTAAGAATATTAGCAACAGGTACCTTCCAGAGACCAACTGGTGATATGATGGGGATATCACAGGCATCAGCATCCAGGGTACTGCACCAGTTCCTGGATGCCATGTCAGCACATGTCGATGATCATGTATATTTCCCCAATTCCCATGAGGTATTGGCCAGCAATATGTGTCTCTTCCAGCAAATAGCGGAATACCCTGAGGTAGTGGGTACAAAAGACTGCACGCACATATGCATCAAAGCACCAGCCGGCGAGCAGGATAGGGTCTACTTCAACCGCAAGGGCTTCCCCTCCATCAACTGCCAGGTCATGTGTGATGCCCAGGGCATAATACTGAATGTGTGTGCAGGCTGCCCTGGAAGCTACCATGATTCCCATATCTGGCATCTGATGCAGCTGTACCAGACATTTGCCAATGGGGACATCCCACATGCTCACCTAGTGGGGGATGCTGGCTATGCACTGGAGCCGTGGCTGATGACACCCATCAGAAACGCACACACACCTAAACAGGAACGCCATAATGAGGCACAGGCACAAACACGTAATGTAATAGAGCGTGTGTTTGGGCTGGTAAAGTCATGGTTCCGGTGCCTGGACACATCTGGTGGAGCCTTGCAGTACTCACCAACTACATGTACCCAAATTGTCATGGTATGTGCTATGCTACATGATATGATCCTGTGAAAACAGCTGCAGCAGGACCAGCATAGGCCTGGGCCAAACAGCCCCCCACCATTGCCAAGGCCATCACAGGCAGAGCATGACTCGGAGGAGGAACAACCTGAGCCTGTCCCAGTAGGCAGAAGGAGGCGTACCCAGTATGCTTTGGCCTTGGCAAAGAGGCAACACATAGCACATACACTGGCTCAGTAGGAACTCTGGAAATGATACCTCTCTCTGACTCGCACATATAGTAAAAGGGATGCCTAAGTTGACACTACCTGCTTTCAAGCATGTACAGCGAGTGTAGTATGTGCATCTGACATAGGCAGCCCTGCAGTACCACCTAAGGCATGATTGCCATGTGTTAAGCAATATAAAGCAGTGCTAAACAGCATTTACCACCATGTAGTATATGCAAACAAAATTGCACACACCAACTAGCACAACTGTGGTCAATGTTGAGTAATATTGGGCAACTTCCAGCAATGTTGGTGAATATTGAGCAATGTCGGACAAGCCTGGTCTAAGTAGGGCATAGCTGAACAAAAGCCAACATGCTCATATTTGCTTAACTGGCCCTTAAGCAGTCTGGTCTGCTCAGTATGAAAACATAAAGCAGTGATGGGCCTCAAACCCAGGATACTGTGCACTATAGTCAAAGTACTGAACCACTAAACCATGACAGTATTGCAGTGGTCAGCTTGTATAAAGGAATGTTGATAGGTCTATGCAAAGTATCTCACGGAAACCCTGCAGGCACAGCATAATCCCTGTAGAGTTATGACACAAAGGTGAGTCCTACAGTAAGAGCAGAACATGACTTCCAACACACACAGTATAAATGTTAATATTGGTCATGTTCCCACGCATCAACAAATGTAGTGGACCTCAGATAGCAACATACTGAAAGGTCACACTGGGCATGCTTACACACTTGAATAAATGAGACAAATGTCAGGCAACAAGACACGGAAAGCCTGAACTGGGCATGCTCACACACTTAGGCCATGTCTGAGTAGAGCAGTGGGCCACGCATATCTGGCAGTTGCATGTGTTAACCCAGGAACCTGTTACTATCCAGCAATCTGCCCTGTGCACACAGTTATATGACAACAGACACATCTATAATATAGTGGAACCCTGTCATAATCAAATATGTTCTGCAAATACCAAAGTTGTTCATAGAAACTGGTAAAGCAAAGACGATAAAGACCTGCAAACAGTATCAGCAATAAACATTGTGCATCCTGACCATTAGCATAGGTTCAGAGGTCGATACTAGGCTATCTGCCCTAGGGCATGTACACGGCTAGCCAGAGTGTCTTTGGCATTTGCAAGCCTGTCAGATTACTACACTATTACTACACTTCACACACACTATCACTGTGTGTGTGAATAGTAGGTCACACAAGATAGCCCATGTATGTTTAGGCTAGTGTGCCTCTGTCTAGCAGGGACACAGAAGATATACCAGTGGTAAACATACAATCACCCATACAGTCATCAAGATGTCTCCTGTAGGTGGTCAGTGGGTGGCTCTGCCTATGTGAAACTGGGATTACAATCTGGAGTGAGTGGAGCCTCTGGGATAAGAATCTGTCCCTCCAACATGTCCTATTAACATTTGTGCTGAGGTATATGTCCCTGGAGTGTGTAGCTCCAAGGGAGTTGGATATCCTGAGGTGGAGCATGTCCAGTAATTCTGGGTTGGGTATATCTGTAAACAACAGGCACACATCATATCCGAGTAGGTGGTAAGCGACTGAGTAGAGCTGGAGTTACTGCATCTGAACTGTGCAGGGCGTCCGTGTGAGTCCTTAGATCTGCTTGGTGAGGAACTTCTGTGGCCAGTACAGTTGCTGCAGGTGTCGGGTAAGGTACACCCCAAATGTGGCATTGTAACCAAGCATGGTTGTGATGAGTATAGGGGCACAATGACCTCACTCGATCTAGATGTGAAACCATATGGGATAAGTTGGCCCATATAGAAGGTGTGTCCAACCACTTTGGCAACGTGAATGTCAAAGGCGACAGTATGAACAAGTCATGTCTCCAACCCCCTAACAACTCCTATCGTATGTAATGGAGTACTACCTATGTGGTAATGTGTGGGCATGTTATTCCCAAAGGGGATGACTATGCAACTAATGGCATTTAGCTGTAGACCATGGCTCAGGCACCAGTCATCCATCTCTGTGAGGCACTGTTTGAGTATGCATGTGGCAGCTGGAGAGTTGATCATGGCACCCAGTTTGCAGTCAAGTGTGAGCATGTTCAGCCATATTCCCCCTGTCGTAGCCTGTATGTCAGACAAATATATACTGAACGAGAGAGGTCCCAGGACTGAGCTGTGTGGGATGCCACGTGTAACTGGTGTATAGTCAGACATGGCACCTGCAATTCTGACCATGTGGGTGCTATCCCTGATCCAGGTCGAAATCCATCATGTGAGATATGTGTCCATATCGACGCTGGTAAGCCTATGCATAATGGCCCAGTGGGTTATTGTGTTGAAGGGTTTTGCAAGGTTCAGGTAGGCTGTGTCAACAACCATCCCTATGTCAATGGACCTGTTAACCGTTTAAAGAATACAAACAGGTTCAAGAGGCAAGATCTGCGCACAACAACACTGAAATGTGTAGGACACAGTGTCTGTAGGTTCCCGATGTCTATGTGTATGAGTCCCATGACAATACACTCCATAGCTTTGCAGAACAGGCTAGTTAGTCTTATAGGGCAATATTGTCTGTGGTCTGTTGTGGCACCAACTCTGTGGAGTGGGACCACTGTCGCTGTATGCCATTCCTTGGGTACATATCCTGTAGTAACTCTGATATTGAACAGTGATGTAATGTGAAAGTTACGTCTGTCATGAAGCTCGTGTAAGATGCAGGCCGGGACACCGACTGGCCCCACTGATACTGTGATATATGCTTTGGGGAGGGCGGCACTCACCTGTTACTGTGTGATGTCAGGGAGGTTATACTCTGTTGGGATTGATAGTTGCTCCTTAGGGGGGATGGGGGAGAGACATCTGCACTAAACCTGTTTGCCAGGATGTTGACAATGCCAGTGGGTTCAGGGTAAGTTTAGTCATTATGCAGTAACTCACAGCATATCATTTAGTGTCCACCCAGGTTCCTGACATAATTGAAGAAGGCCGTGTGATAGTCCTATGTGTCTGGTGCAATTGTCCAGTAGAAGCAGCCCTTAGAAAAGTTCATGAGTGATCATAGCTGTCTGCTAGTACAGATCACAGATGCCTTCTCAGTCTGGGATTGTGATCTGTCATGTAGTAGCTTCCTCCTGATGTTGTACAGCTTATTAATGGCTGGGGTCTACCAGATAGGTCCCCTGCCATTGGAGGAGTGAGTCCTGTTGTTATTTGGGATAGCACAATCCATGCAGTCCACTAGGTGTCCATAGAATGTGTATGTAATGGATTCAGCAGTGTGAGCCATATTTTCCACTGTCTCAGGGTCTCTGAAGGATACCACCTTGCTTTGGTGAAGTGAGACGTTGGCTCATGAGAAGTTCACCAAGATTACCCAGGATGGGTGTGTGGAGGGTATATGTATGTCCAGTGAGATACATGTATGTTCTGATCTTACCAATGAGGGGTATATCGCTGGTGTGGAACATAGAGTCCCCATGTTGGTGATGATCAGGGCCAATATGTATTCCTCCTTGTGACTGTGCTGACTGGTTGTGCCATAGCATATGAGTCTACAAATTGTAGCGACTGTTGGGTGAGGGTGTTGGGGCTTGAGTAGTATCCCCAGTCAATATTTGTGTATATGAAGTCACCCAATATAATGTTGTTTGTGGAGACCTTCATATTCTCCATAGTTCCCATGAAAGCCGAGTTTGGTTCCTGAGTTTGGGAGGGTGGTCTGTAGCAGGCAACAAACTGAAAGGCATTTTTGCACAATGGTAGTTGTATATGTATGGTCTGTGATGCTTTGTGCAGTGCTACTAACCCAGAGGTGTGTGTATCTGTGATGTATATGGATACTCCCCCTAGTTGTGTTGTCTGTTCCAAGTCTTGTTCTCAGAAAGCATGGTATGAAACATAACCTGGTAGTAAGTGAGACTGAACCAGGTGTCTGTTAGTGCACAGATATCACTATCCTCCATTCTGAGGAGAGTCCTGAGTGGCCGCAATATGAGGGTAACACATCTGGTGTTGAGCAGCATTACCCTTAGTTTCATTTAACCTGTAATGTCTATGGAGGTGGGTTTGTCTTTTGAGCCCTGCTTAAAAAAGGCACTATGGTGGTAGCAAGAGCCTTAGCCAGCATTCGTAAGTCCAAGGGTGACAGGTGCAAGCTGTCCGTAGTGAAGCTACGTGGCATGTTGAGCATGTCACCACAGGCTGACAGACACTGTATCCCCTATGAATGAAACAAATTTGTTAGGCAACTGTTAAATGTGATATGTTTGTCTGTATACTGTGACATCATAATTGGCGGGTGTAAGCTGCTAGACAAGGTCAGGGTCATACTGCCCTGGGCTACATGATCATAGTGTTCCTCCATGTATCATGTCATGTGGTCCAGGGAGTAACATCTGAGGTTTTATGCACCAGCATGGACAATGTACTTGCTTTGGAGTGACCTGACTGCATGTGTTATGTGGTACATCCTGGCACCCGACAGACAGCCCAAAGTTACTATTCCCTTGTTTGGGCTGGTGAGTGGTACGTCAGTGTGTCTGACAATGTGTCACCTATTACAAGTGTATTAGGTGTGTTGTTTAGCCCAAAGGGCAGTGACTGTGTGGCACACTGACATTGTGAACTATGTTGTATGTGGGTATTGTAGTGGGGTAGCAGTTGTGTGTGTGTCTGCTTTGGAGGTCCCTGCTGCTTAGGCAGAGTTCATTTACAGCATCCGAGTATTTCTATGTGTGATAATGTGGTTTGAGTGCTGTTGCTAGAGGATATGTGAGACTGATATGTGGTGTGTGTGGTTACCTTCACCACCTGATAGACTGCGTCAGTCATGGGTCGAGAGAGTTCAGCACCCTGTATGTCTATATAGGTGCATCTCACGGGTCTCCTTTAGATTACTGAACCGACACTTCACCGACATGCAGAAGACCGAGACGAAACGACCGACAGGTAAGTTGACCGAAACGGTGATTTGCCGACAGCTGAAAGACCGACAAGGGTAACGTGTGAGCGCGACTTGGTAAGTGTGCGATAGTGACCGATTTAGGAGTGGTCAGGTAAGTGTGCGATATTGTGGGATTTTGGGTTAGGGTGTGAGAAAGGTGAGTGTGCGGCAGTGTCGGAGTTAGGGTTCGGGTAAGGTAAGTGTGTGATAGTGACGGACTGTAGTTTAGGGACGGGTTAAGTGAGTTAGGTTTAGAGTGCGGGTAGGGTGAGTGTGCGATAGTGATGGGCTTTATGTTTTAGGGTGGGTTAAGTGAGTTAGGGTTAGAGTGCAGGTAGGTTAAGTGTGCGATAGTGACAGTCTTTAGGTGTAGGGGTGGGTTAAGTGAGTTAGGCTTAGGGTGCGGGTAGGGTAACTGTGCGGTAGTGTCGGACCTTAGGATTAGGGTTTGGGTTAAGGTTAGTGGATATGTCATTGTGCGTCGTGTAGTTTACGTTGTTTGTGTCGGTGTAATGGTGTTCGGTTTTGTGAATTGTCGGTGTTGTGTGTTTTCGGTTATTTGGGGTTGGTGTTTTGTGTGTCTGTGAATTGTCGGTTCGGTAATGTAAAGTAGACCCCATCTCACACATATATCTGAGTTTGTCAGGAGGAGGAGAGAGTTGTCTGTGTACATGAGGCAGATGTGACATTGTGTCAATATCACAATATTCACCAGCTGGACTGGAGAGTACACACGAAACCGACCCCTGGACATGCCAGGATATTATGATGACATACTCTGTAGCCTGATCACAAAGGATCAGTAGGGTGTTAAGTGTGTAAAAGAGTATAACAGGGATTAGTGCTCATGTTCATTGGTGTTTTGTAAAGAGTAGCTGAGAAGGAGTCCAGACTGAATCATGACACCTCCTTCAGCTATGTCATAAATAGCAATGTACACCCATATATGTCCTGGGCCAGGGCCAACTGTACCTGACTGACAATGCCGACATCCTGACAGACAGACCCATATGTACATACCCACCTCCCACTGACAATAGTCCATATCATCATACCAGGTGATACCACATGTAGAATGGATGAGCAGCTACCCCAATTCCAAAAGCATGGCAGCAAGTGGAATACAATGATTCTCAATATGTGTCATGCACAAACTACAGAACAAACAGATCCTGCACCTGAACAGTCAGCTGAGCCTCACCCCCTACACAGGATGTGGAACCGTTGAATGTGTTACAGCAACATATGGCACTCCCCACAAGTGTTGGTGCACAACACATCATGGGAAGTCAAGTCCAGTATGCCTATGAAGTCTGATCTGCAAGGTCATGGAGTCCATCATGGTTGCAGTCATAAACAGAGCTATTGGAAGCTGACATACACACAACCCTACCAACTGTGGTATGTTCATGTGCGGATCATGGTTCCCAAACATGCTAGACTGTTTGCAAGGCAGCCACCCAGGACATACATCACTGAACACATCTACACATGTTTCACATAGATCTTGAATAGCCCTTTATCAACATCCCAGACACATGTAGTATCCACAAAACCAACAAGCTGTGCATCAATATGTGTTGACATATGACGGAATGTCAGTGTGTCCACAGATAGATCACACAAGGTAAGGATTATGAGGTCTTGTTCAAGCTGTTGACACCTGCTGACCCACATGGACCATTCCTGGAATGGCATAAAACAAAGTGTACACACATCCCATGTCCAGTCTGATGATGTCACCATCCTATAAATACAGCAGGAGAAGGGATCCCAGCCAGTAAAGCAAATAGCACACTGTGTTAATGTGTCTCTCTCTAGTATCATAACATAGTTAGCTAGGGGTTTGAATCCTGCAAACACTGACAGTGAGTGTGGAGTGTGTATGTGTGCAGTTTCCTTTGAGAGGTGTTCCCTTTTGGAGACTGTGAAAACTCATTAAAAGAGGTACATTCCTCTTTGGAAAGTCTGATGATGTCACCATCCTACAAATACAGCAGGAGAAGGGAAACCAGCCAGTAAAGCAAATAGCGCACCATGTTAATGCATCTCTCTCTAGTATCATAACATAGTTAAGTAGGAGTTTGAATCCCGCAAACACTGACAGTGTGTGTGTCACTGTTGGTCAATGCAGTGTGGGTTTTGGTTTTACTATGGTAGGACATATTATGATTAAAACAGTAAGTGCATTGCACACATCAGGTATCTGAGTGGCAAATATATATGTGTACATGTCCCCTCAATCAGTACATAGGTGTGAAGCCTGCATGCCACATGAATACATCTGTTTCCATTGACAGGTTGTGCCGCTGCTTCTCAGATCGTAGGTCACATATGTAGGTATGTGGCAAGGCCATTCACTGTTGTGATCTGTGGCCAAGGTCATCTGTGCCACACAAACCCATGACAGTTACTAAAGAGTAGTGTGAGTGAGGGTATATGCCTGGGGTATATGTCAGACATGTTCATACACAACAACAACTATCAATAATGGACAGTCTGTATAGGTGTACAACTGCCTTGTGGATATGCATTCAGGCCTCTAATGTCTTATGTGATACACCGAGGGACTCCACAATACCTATGGATATGTGGATACCAAGGGACACATGACATAACATGAGGCTGTGTGTACACATTGGTACCCAACATACATGTTGAGGTCTACCATCAATGTGGTACTGATGGGATAGTATGTATAGTAAATGTGGATGACTATGCCATAGCCAGCTTACTGCTATACAGCATGTATCAAACAACAGGTATCTGTCTGTATGATACCCTTGTGTAGGATATGCGTACCATCCAGGGAATGCATTCTAGGCCAATGCATGCATTCCCAGATGTGGATGGAGACATCCCTAGTGTGTTTGCATGTACCTAAGGTGGCTATATGCCATACAGGTGTGGTCCTAGGAATAGGTTAGCGGTCAATACCACTGGCTAGTGTTCAAGTATAGTAATGGAAGGATCCAACTGTTACTGAGTTCCCTACAACTGTGTGTCATTTGTCAGGACATCATCCAGTGATTGCTTATAGTCATGCTGTTGAGGTTGTGTATACTACCAGACCGCAAATCATTGACAGATATTAACAGTATCACCCATAGCATAGTGTTAACCCATGTCATACACACATGTGGACCCATGTTAGTACATAACTGTAGTAGAATGCATACTGGCCATTGAAAGTTACTATGAGATGTTAACAATGTGTACAACAGGGTATGCCACACGTCCCATGTGTCCACCATGCACGTACATGCAGACAGTGCGCACTCACCATGTTCACAGATTTACACTTGCTAATCTGTACTACACACATTACACACATACTGTCTACTCACTAACACATGCTGGCAACACAGTACACTTCAGCCAAGTGGCACATGGGTGGACAATACATACACATACCTAACAGTGGTGTAAACAATGCTACACTGACAATCAGAGCTGTGATGCATAATGCCTGCTCAGACATACCTACAAGGATGTCATTACACTTTCCTGTTGACAACTTGCTAATATTGCTACACTGCTATAATGTCACCCTGTGCATCAGCACCATGTTAGCCTGTTCCTGCATCAAT
Source organism: Protopterus annectens (assembly GCF_019279795.1). Taxonomy (NCBI): domain Eukaryota; kingdom Metazoa; phylum Chordata; order Ceratodontiformes; family Protopteridae; genus Protopterus; species Protopterus annectens. The sequence continues at coordinate 1,600,809,595 of NC_056739.1, forward strand.
GTTACAGATGACAGGAGGCGACACAGGTATCATCATATGCACAGGGTGTGTTGTTGTTTGCCAGAGCCTGACATTGACCCATCCAATCGACATATCTGTGTGTGTGTGTGTGTGTGTGTGTGTGTGTATACATGTGTGTTTGTGTGTGTGTGTGTGTGTGTGTGTGTGTGTGTGTGTGTGTGTGTATGTGAGGGACAACAGTACAGCATGGGCCAACGTTAATGTAATGTGTGTGTGTATGTGTGAGCCCTAGTTGTTTGGATGATGTGTGTGTGTGTCTGCATACGCACAGCTCCACCATGGTAGTTTGTGGAACAGCCACAGACTGTACCTGCTAGGCTGTACAGATCACTGCCTCCAGCCACGGACACAGTACCTGTGTCTGGCAGGGGTGCTACGGACAGTATCGGGTAACAACCCCGACTGGGTACTGTCATCAGAGGCAGAGGTATGACAACTGTACCCATGTCCCTGCTGGGACTGGCCAGAGCCACATGCACGTGGTCTACTGGGATGGTCAATGGACAGGCCAGCCCCAGCATGGCTGGGGCTGGTACTGCCACTACGGGAGCGGCTGTGAACTGTGGGCCATCCAAGACCACTGCCAGCTGTTGCTGTTGCTGGCATGTGTCCGCGTCGATGTTGCAACCATGCCGTACAGTCCTGGCTCATGGATGACATATTGTGGAGGGCAGCTACTGTCTCCCCCCAAGTCTATCAATGACCTCTGTGTAATTCCGGATGGCACCGGCAAGGTCACGGATGCTGTCATTGATAGCGTGTGTAATGGGCCCTCTGCGCTTTAAGTCCCTATCTGGTGTACTGTTCCATGCATGCCTGAGCAGCCTGCATTACAGCCCAGAACATACTGGATGTTGTAAGACCTGTGAGAGCACGTCTACCAGGGGCAATACGACCAGCAGTGCAACCCCGAGAACCCCTTGATCTCCGCCTATGTGGTACCATTCCAGGAATCCGGCTATGGCTGCTGTGAGGGGATGCAAGTGCCATGGGTACCACACTCTCCCAGTCAATGCCAACTGTATGCTGTCCCTCACCTATGGCCATTGGTGGTGAGAGATGTATTGACAGTATGAGTGTGCACATAGATGGGGTTGAAAGCTGCGTACTGTCGACTGGCAGACCAACGACAGACCCTGTCATACCTTCCTGTGCCATCACAATACCTGTCTCATCATCACCAATATTCGTGGCAGTGGCTTCAGGTTCCCTGCTGCTTTCGGCCACCCCTAACTCAGCACCTGTGAGAGGAAGACAGGAAACACACTTTATAGTCTGCAAATGATGCATGCACACATGCACACATGAACACATGCACACATGCACACATGAACATATGCACACATGCACACATGCACACATATACACTCTTCACTACAGCTCATACACACACACACCAGCAATCCAACACATACTCTATAGTGGGTGAAGGTGGGTGTCAGTATCACAAGGCAAACAGTCACCACACACATGTCAGCATGCAGAATATGTGCTGCACAAGACCATGCAGTGCAAGTGTAGATGCCCCTATTTCATGGAAGTGTACATGGCTTTGATGCAACTGTGTAGTTGCTCATTGATTGGCTACACCCTGGAACACAATGTGTACCTGGGCACAACATTGCTGTGCAACTATCATCAGCTCTGCAATGCCCCGTGCACCATCACTCACAGGTATACATGCCATGGCTGCATGTGTCATCTGTGTGACACATAGATTTCCAAGTCTGAGTACAGTGTCTGTGTCCATAACAGATAATAGTGGGCACAGGTGTAGCACATGCATGCTATGTACACACACTGGATGAGTGGTGCATGTTGACATGAAGGAATCCCAATGCTCGACATGGCCAGTGTACAGTGGTTATGGTGAGTGTGGGACATATTGCAGGTATGTCGGTGCCAGCCATACACAACTGCAACATTAAACACCACACATACCCAATGTGTGTCATGTGATCTTTACACCCACTAGCATTCCTTGACATATATGTGACACTTTGTTCGGATGGCGACTGCTGTGCATATTGTGCATACTGGCATATGTAAGGACACACACGACATGCAATGCATATTGTGTATAGGTGCAGATGTTTGCAGACACACAACACTGAGGTGCACAGTGATGACTGCCATGAGTGGTACTGTGGTCACTGTAACTGGATGGGGTTTAGTACCCTGTGCCATCGTCATCAACATGCATCTTGTGGTCACTCACAGCTATTAATGTGTTCAAGACCACTGCCTAGCATGCTGTACCCGAACTGCAGTGCCGTGGCTACGTTCACAATTACACAGCCACATTGTACATGGGTGTGTGAGGTGCCCAATAGGGAGCATTGCCTAACATGACTGTGTTATGTGTTGAAGAGTGCTGCACAGCCTCATGGTAGGCCTCTACCCCTGAGGTACATCATGTGTGTGTGCATGACATGTGGGATACTGAAGTGTGACCTTACAGCGGCTGTGTGGTAATGCCAAATGTAGCATGTTTTCATGTACTGCGTATGATAAACATGTTCTGTTGTGTATAGCTGTAGCAACTATGCATATCCAATGTGCACTACAGTGTTGCCACAAATGTGTCTGCTGCTCTGTGCATTGAATGTGATCGAGGCAGCTACTGACGTAACTGAGATGTTTAATGTCTCACAGCATGCATTATGCGTAGGTGTGTTACGTGTACATAGCCTACACCTCACCTATGACATGCACATGTCATTACCAATATTAAAGTGTTAACACACTCACCAGCATGTATCGTCTGCCCTGCTGTCACACCAGAGGGACCTACAAGAATATGACACAGTTTGTCAGTGGCCACAACTGTGGCATTGCTACTGTGAGTGTGCTAAACTACAGTAGAACAACAGTCAACAGTCACAGGTGTACAGATACTATTCCAAATATCTGTATTGCACACAATGGGCAGCACAACTGCTGAACACACAGTACACATCTCACATATGCATATTCTAACAATACAGGTAACAGTAGTCTACAGCTAGGGCACATTACCTGCACGCTCCATGTCATCATGCTGGGTGGCTTCGGCCTCCATGATGACACATGTGTGATGCTGTTGCTGCTGTAGGCCAGGAGCCACCATGCTTAGGAGCAGTTCCTCCACTTTGGTGAGGGGGGGATGTATGGCCGCCCCACCACTGTGGCAAGCTGTTGTCTATGGATATCAGACACACGGCTCCGGACATGTCTAATTAAATCACTGCAGTGATGGTGTACCTGCTCATATGTCCGGTTATGCATGCCTATGTCATTTACCCGACGAACAAGGTCTTGCCACAGTGCAGTATACTCATGCTGGTGCTGGCTGGCCCTGGAAAACAGCAGTGTATAGTGCTGCACCAGGCTGTTATGTATTTCCTGTTCCTCCGTAGCTGTATATGATGGATTGCATTAATAAGCCACAACCCTGGAAGGCAATTAAACGATATGTGTGAGAAAGTCATGTGGCACACTTAACATGATTAAGTACAGATATCACTTAACTGCCATATATAGCATCAGTTTGTCTGTCAGAGGATACACACATTCAATACCATATATCAGTGCTCAGCCCACAACTGGCTGACAGTGTCTGCCACACTCCATATAACAAATCAGTATGCACCAGTACTCGGCACACTGTTTGGGATACAATGCACAACCTCGCCACGGGGGTATATATCAAGCAAATGCATGAAGACATATGTCATCCAATGCATTGAATGTAAAGTACATTTACAGTATTACCAGTAAACCACCCTAGTTGTTGATGCCATACCCCACGGTTGTTAATATAGCTGGCATACTGCTGTAACACAGTATACAAGTTGCTAGGTACACACACATACCCTGTAACACATATGCGATTGCGGGCATGGTACAGGCATCATTACACACATATCAGACATACATAGAACACACAAATGTATGCCGACACAGATGAGCATTACCTGTGTATCTTACAGTACTGTGTGCCCCTACTTACAGATGCCTATGCCTGAGGTATATAATCTGTGCAGACTACAGGAAACACACAAGACGGTGTTACCAGGGAATGTGAACATACACCATACTGTGCTGTTTAGGCCTACAGCTTCAGGTAGTACAACAGTTCGTATGTGAGCTGGATTCACCAGCAGTACAACTTACTGAGCATACATGTATTGCTTCAGCCTACAATGTGACACCATAGTCGTACACAAGGAACTACATCACAACATATGCCTTCCTACTATGTCTGCATCCCAATAACTCCAACTACTACAACTACTTTCTACTGATTGTTTCTTGAGCCTCTCCATCCTCTCTGGCTCTTCCCGCTCCTAAGCCCTGGCTCACTCCGCTCCCCTACCCTGCCCCCAATTCCCACCCGCCCCCAGCACGCCTACATTTATCCCTCCAACACCACTCCCACTTCCATTCTACCCCAATCAGTGATCACTCCTCCCACCATACCTTCCCTTCTTTTCCCGCCAAAATCAACTGTCACTCCACCCCCTAATTCAACCTATTAACAAAACATACTCCAGTCTCTCCTCTAGATCACACCCCTCTATAACTAATACTACTCTCCCTATTTTCTATAGCTAATACTTCACTCCCTATTTCTAAAATAACTTTCACCTTCTCTACACATAATTATCTCTTATATAACATACTATACCACTTCTATTACTGCTCTATTGTTACTCTTCCACATCATGCTCTGTAAATACTCCATCACCCTTTCACTACTACTTCTCTTCTCCTTATCCTGCCTCCACTATCTCTCTCAGCCCACTACCTCCTTCACCTCTACATCCTTCACATAACTAACCACCACAACTCACCTCAATCACAATCATACTCACTTATTTCCCCCCATTTATATCCCTCAGACAATCTCCTTCTATATCGATATAGACTTATCTCCCATCACACAATATCCATTCCCATAACTACCAATAAAACCACCCAATTTACCACAAATCCCAATCTCACAACCCTGCTATCTATCCGCCTAAATTATTTTATACCACACCTAATTGGTACTCTCTTATCAGGTGACATCCATCCCAACCCAGGCCCTGCCACTATATCCACCACTACTAAATCCTTATTATTCACTTCCTTAAATCCACAAAGTATCGTTAACAAAGTCCCAAACCTTCATGCTTGGCTAACACACAATAAACCTGACATCTTGACTATCTCTGAAACCTGGCTAAAGCCTCATATTAAGGACTCTGAAATTATTCCCCCTAACTACTCCATTATAAGAAAGGATAGACCTCTCAAAAAGGCGGAGGAGTTGCTCTCATATATTCCTCCTCCTAGTAGTTACACCCTACAACAAACCTATCCCACAATTTAACAACGCTGAACTTCTCCTTACTCTATTACAGATCAATAATCACAAGCACATATATATAGCTTCCTCTATATCCCACCAGGGGATAATATCTCTACACTTGAACTTATACTCTGTTGGCTTTCCAGCAACATTAGTAACAAACCATAATCCTTGGTGATGTAAACATTAACTGGGCCCTTATCCAGGCTCCTGCAAACACCACCAATATCAACCTCTACAATTTCTCTCAACTAGTCAACTTACCCACTCACCCTGCCAAAACCCTCAAATGGGAGCATACTGGACTGGATTCTAGTCTCTCATCCCCACTATTTCACCAACAGCGGCATCCTTCCCGACCCTCTAGGTGATCACCTACCCACTTTTACACACGACTTCCCACTATCCTTCAACGGACCCACAACATCATTACTATCCGTGACCGAAAAAGTTCAACCCAACAACCTTTTCAAACTCTCTAAAAGCAGTAAATTGGACCTGTCTAAAACACTACCTCTAGACAATGCTGTCTCATATTTTAATTCAACATTCTTAAAAATACTTGTTTCTCAAGCTCCCTACGGACTAAGAGAATAAAACTAACACAGCCCTTGGCTATCTAAAACCACTCTTTCTACTATGAGACAAAGAGACAAAGCATGGGCACGTTTTCAAAAACATAAGGCAACCCACTCCTTAATGAATATAAATGCTCCAATAAAGTTAAGAAACACATCTCCTCTGATAGACAAAATTACTACTCTACTCTCCAAAACCAAAACAAAAACAACCCTCAAAATTCTGGAAAGGAATCTCCACTCTCCTCCACCCCAGTAAACCAGATACTCCAAACCCAGATCCTAATGCTCCAGAACTAGATTTAGCTACCCAATTCAATTCCTTCTTTATTGACTCTATTTCCAAACTAACCTCCTCTTTCTCTATTTCCTCCACTACATCTCACACCCCTACACCAACCCCAGTATCTCTTCATCCACACCCTACTCTACTCCCACTAATCCCACTATACCCCTTTCTGCACAAATTCCATCCTCACCTATACCACCGCACATTCAACACCCTATAACTGCACTCTTTTCACTTTAAATCCCATACCTACTGCTACCATTAAGAAACTCCTTCAGAAATTGAAACCATGTACCAATGCTCCTGATAATATCCTTCTTACTTTCTTAGCATCGCTGCAGAAAGTCTTGCCTATCCCATCAGCATCTTAATTAACCGCTCCCTTCAAGAAGGCTCAGTTCCCCAAATTTGGAAACAAGCATATATCATACCACTACACAAAGGTGGTAACAATAACAGCATTACCAATTTCCGTCCCATAGCCATCCTGTCCCCCATTGCAAAAATCCTTGAAAAATGTGTACAACTTCAACTCCTCCCTCATCTCCTTGACAATAATCTTATCACCCCCACACAACATGGTTTCAGACCTAATCACAGCACCATGACTGCCCTTCTCTCCTTCCTTGAAACGATCAATAAAGCCCGTGACTCAGGACAAATCGTTTCTACCATACTCCTTGATCTTTCTAAAGCTTTCGATACTATCTCTCATACCCTGCTCTTAACTAAACTCTCCAAACTCTACCTATCCTCCTCCTCTTTGAACTGGTTCTCTAGCTATCTTTCCAACAGAAATCAAGCTGTAAAGTGGAAAAAAGCAACCTCCTCCTTTCTAACCACCCCTACTGGAGTTCCACAAGGCTCTATACTGGGTCCTCTACTCTTCAATATCTTTATTAATGACTTCCATAAAGCTATCCCTTTCTCCAGCATCATCCAATATGCTGATGATTCTACTATCATCTGCTCTGCCTCTTCCATCCCCACTCTACAAAAACTTACTCAGGATGCCTTTTCTTCCACAGAACAATGGATGCTTAGCAATCATCTAGCTCTTAGTGCCTCCAAAACCAAATTAATGTTATTTACCCCTTCCAAACTCATTCCCCCCAACATGAACTCATTCTTAATTACCAGTCAAAATAACTTACCTCTCGAAATAGTATCAGATACCAAACTACTCGGAGTTCAGATCGACAACCAACTAAAATTCAATTCCCACTTACAAAAAAACATCAAAAAAACACATCAAAAAATTGGCATGCTGTATAGACAAAAGGACTACCTTACATCCACCACTAGAACCACTCTAGCTACTTCCTTTCTCATCCCCTCCCTTCTATATGGTGCTCCACTACTTACTAATCTTCAGTCCTCATTAAAACACAGCTCACTTCATGCTATAATAAAATTGCTAAATTGCCACGCTCATAGGTCTTCCACTCACCATTGTCTCTCCCTCCATAAACTAAAATGGTTAGAACTTCCCAACTATCTTACTTATACTCAACTAACTTTAGCCCACAAGCTAATCCTAAACCCTTCAAGTGTCCCTCCCTTGCTCCTGCCCTTAAAATGCACCTACCAAACAGAGTGCTAAGGTCTAATAACCAAAATTTACTAGAAGTGCACAAACCGACTCGTCCCCAGGCAAGAACCTGCTTTCCTTCAGCCTCGCCTCTGGAACTCTCTACCACCTAACATCCACATTACCTCTAACCACTCTACCTTCAAAAAGTCACTTTTCTCACATCTAGCATCTAAATGGGAATGCTCTTGCTCTCACCCCTCATAACCAACTCTACTTAATGCCCTTTAATAACATAATCTACCTTATTCACCTACTATGTGTGTTCTTTAAACTGCATTTATGTGTTTGTATTCGGTTCCTTCAATTGATTGTACCAATGCTTGTACTGCTTAAAATATGCTATCATTATGTTTTGCTAGTCCACTGTATCTAGAAATTACTATCAAATGTTAATGTATATCTATTTTTCTGTTTTGGAGCAAATGTTAATGTATTTCTATTTTCTGTTTTTGGAGCTTTTCTCCCCAGGACTCCATTGAAAACGGGTTCTTCAAGGCCCAATGGACTATCCTGGCAAACCAACTGCAATAAATAAATAAATAAATAAAATAACTGACACATCGTTCTCTGGCCTCACACCTAGGACACAAACTACCATGACAGAAACAACCTCACACTAAGCTATCACACCTTTACAGACCTTGCACACATTCACTGTCACACTCATTCCACCTCACATAGCAGGTATTGCACTGACTACATTTGTGTGTGCATTGTGTCATAGGTAGGTAATACGCTATTGGCCCTAGGGTCTAGAGCAGCCTAGCCATATGCTACCCTGGCCTTTGACACACATGTAATGCGATTTCACTTGCTCCTGTCAACCGGATACACAGAGGTGACTCCCAGGGCATATTACCTATCTCCCAAACAATCATCAGGGGTATGTATGACATCTGCTAATGAGGAGCCTTGTTTGTTAATGCTGGGTGGTTTAGTCCAGAGTATGGCATATTTGTGGATAGGAACCTGTACCTCCAGCATGTGCTGTTTAGTGAGGTGGTGAGGATTAGAGCCCTAGGTCATGTAGCCTGGAGGGATTGTGAGGTGTTGACATTGTGGTTGGCCGACTGCTATGGGTGGGACATACCTCTGTATGTCCGGCAGAGGTAACCTCTGGGTGGGCGGTATGCAACACACTCTAGCTGTGGTTTTGTGACTCAGTCTGCATAGGCCATGCATTTGAGGGCAGTATTACTCTTTGTGAGGTATGTCTGTGGCCTTTCCACTTGCTGTAGTTGTCATGTGAGGTACATACCACACGGGGCATTGTGATGAGGGGAGGGGAACACTGACCTATATTTCCCTAGATGACACACCTTTTGTAATGACACATACCATGTAGACAGATTACAAGACTAGTGTGGCACTGTGATTATCAACGTGGAGGCTATTGTACACCTGTGTCCCATGTTCCCTTCTGACACCTTCAGTGTTAGGCAGGCTGCCATCTATGTGGTAGTTACTGGGTAAAGTGATTTGGAATGGGGTATGGCACTGCAGTACCAACACTGGTGTTCAGTCCATGCCTTGGTCAACAGGCACCTGTTGCAGTATGTATGACCCCATGTCTCCCTCTCTCTCTCTCTCTCTCTATATATATATATATATGTATATATATATATATATATATATATATATATATATATATATATATATATATATATATATACATATCTATACATGGCTATAGATATCTATACATATCTATACATATCCATATATGTCTATATATATCTATATATATCTAAATATATATATATATATATATATATATATATACATATATATATATATACATATCTATACATAGCTATAGATATCTATATATATATATATATATATATATATACACACATACATGTATACATCCAGTCTTGTACATATGGATGCACATATAGACACATATACTGCCCACCTCTCATGGTGGGGATGTCAATTATGCAACAGTTATGAGACATACGGTTATGTAATAGTATTGCACAGTGTTGTGCAGAATGCATTTTGCTGTCCTCAGGCTGTATAGCTGTAGCAGGCGTCACTGCCTGTAGTTCAGTCCCACAGCGTTTAACCACCACATGACATATACCAGCACTGCTTGCTGTCTGCAATGCCACATACTACAACCTACATACATATGTGCACATAGCAACCTTCAAGAATATACATATGTCCAGCCTTCACTAACAGTTGCAGTATGTCCCCTGCCCCATGCACATGTGCATATACATATAGATACGGACTGCTGCCACATATGGATGATTCACAGTATGTAGAGTGCCCTTCAGATGCATCATTTGGATGCCAGCAAATACATATCTGTTACATACCTTACCTTTGTATTCCTCACCTCCGTCTGTTGTAGCTGATATTTTTTTTTTTTTGGTTTTGGTTTCCTCTGTGTGTTGGTCTTTCTTTTCAGTGTCTGTCTCTTACAGCCTGTTTGTCTCTGTCTGTCTGTCTGTCTCTCTCACTCTCTCTCTCTCTCTTTTTCTCTGTTGGTGCAATGATATTATTGCATGTGTGGACAGCAAGTACAGGCTGCTTTTCTAGGTATCTGCACATGTGCATGTGATTGCCAGTGCACCAATTGGTGCCCACCACTTAGTAATTGCATGCAGCCTGCTGTGTGGTAATTGCAGTACTCACTGTGATTGCAGGACACTGCTATAAAATGCTAGGTTAGGTAGGCATAGCCCTTTCAGTTGTGCAAGGTGGGGCTCATGCTTGTTTGCTGTGGACACTGTTGTCTCAGTCAGAAGGTTGGTATATGTCTCATATCTGAAGCTAGGGTTGTAGCCAGTGATATGCATGTTGTACTGAAACCTGACCGTTGCTTCTTCCACTGCATTCTTCTCAGTGTGTAAGTTTATTCACATCTCCTAATGTTAACACTGGATTCATTGGAGTATGTACTTTCTTTTCAAATTAGAAAATTAACTGGCATACACCAGTAGTTATTGCAATGTGTTCCTATGGCTTTCCTATTTTCCCTTTACATTCACTCATTGTAATGCATGGTATATTTCTTACAGCACCAAGTTATTGTATATTTGCTGTGGCTTAGTGGTAGTTCATACAAACTAGTGAGTTCAAGATGTGGGGTTCGAGACTGAGAAGGGTATTTTATTTTGCTGCTGAGCAGAACTAGGGCCCTGCCATAGAGTGACTAAGGCACTTTTAAGCAGTTGTAAGCGGATTTGTGTGGGTTTGCGCGATGCTTAGCAACGCTTAGCTAAGCGCACACATGCACACACTGGTGCAGACCTGCTTACTACTGTTTATAAGTGCTTACTCTCGCTAACCCCCGTGCTCATTTCTTTGACAGAAAAGTAAATGGGGAGATAGGAATGTGGTGATAAAGGGTGCACAAAGAGGGGAGGACAGTAGGGAAACCAGCTTGGGCTGTACAGGATGGGTGTTGGGAAGGCCCATAGCTGCCCGTTTCTTTACCAGCAACAGCTGTGCATATGCAATACATTAGGAGTGAAATTTGAAACCTTCCACCCCTGAGAGAGGGGTGAGGGCAACTAAGTATGTTGTACTACCAATTATGAATATCAGGCACATGCACTGCTTGTGAACTGCTATACTGTCATTAGTACGTTACTCACTTCTGAACAGTTTATGGTTTGTTTGTGTTGACATTAGCACAGTCTGCTCAGGACAACTGGACATAGTTCAGTACTGTGTATGCCTACTACACCCGTGGGTGTGCCTGACTACACAGGTATATGGTACTTTTGGGTAGGGGTGCAGAACTGAGGAGAGCATTATTTATTATCGTGTGCTGTTTATCTTACTGAACATGCATAGTTGCTGTGTACCTGTAGTCTATAAAGGCTAGTAGTCTGTCTCAGTAGCTCCCACCTGTGGACATATCCAGATGGTAGAGTTTAGCCTAATATCCTTTGACTGTGCACCACACCAGTCTTTTCAGCACCTGAATAATGGCATTGTCACAGGTGGTTGCTAGCAGTACATGGCTACATCCTTTGATATTTCTGTGGTGTACTCCTACATACGGGCATGCTTGTGGAATCCATTCTACAGCTATTTGCTGAGTGTGTAACAGCAGACAAGCTGATATGCCTGTGTGTTTCTGACACTTCCAGGCCTCAGATACTCTCAGTTAATATTTGAACAGCCTCAGGGAAAGGTGCATATGAGTGGGATACACCTGTGATATATTTCAGATATTTTGTTGTTGAGACTTTGGGGGATTTGGAGTATATGTATTACTACACCTTTTCTGATGTGCAAGCAGTGTCTACTCTCACTTATTGACATTTTTCATTAAGTGAGATTCACCACCTTTCTGCCTACTGTTAGTTCATTTCACAGGGAGTCAGAGGGGCACAGCTAACATTTGTTTGCAAATCAGGGACATCCATGTAAATCAGTTACATTTGGGAGGTCTGGCCTCTGACCTATTCAAATATGCCAGTGTTTATCCTGCTCTGATACTGTGTGGGGTTTGTAAGATGCTACTGTAACATTATTCCCTACTAGCATGGCTGGTTCTCTTTTCACAGTCATGTCATGCAATTCCACAACACTTGCTGGTTATGGGCCAAAGAACAAGATTTGTGTTATGCCATTCCTATTCTCCCTTTACATTCACTCATTGTAATGCATGATATATTTCTTTCAGCACCACATTATTGTATATCTGCTGTGGCTTAGTGTTACTTCATGCAGTCTTGTGAGTCCAAGGTGTGGGGTTCGAGACTGACAGGGGTATTTTATTTTGCTGCTGAGCAGTACAAGGGCCCTGACATAGAGTGACTAAGGCATTTTTAAGCAGTTGTAAGCAGGTTTGCATGACACTTAGCAATACTAAGCTAAGCGCACACATGCACACACTCGCTTAAACCTGCTTACTACCGCTTAAAAGTGCTTACTCCCACTAACCCCCACGCTAATTTCTTTTAAAGAAAAGAAAATGGGAGATAGGAAAGTGGTGAAAAAGGGGGCACAAAGAGGGACAGACAGTAGGTAAACAAGCTCGGGATGTGCAGGACGGGTGTAGGGAAGGTCCATAGCTGCCCATTTCTTTAACAGCAACAGCTGTGCATATGCAATGAATTTGGAGTGAAATTTTAAGCCTTCCACCCCTGGGGGAGGGGTGAGGACAACAAAGTATGTTGTACTGCCAATTCTAATTACCAGCTTACATGTTTGTCCGATGGACATGTGTGCGAAATGGGCAGCTATGTATGGGGCGTAATTTTTTTGTGGGTACAGATTGCTCTTTTTTTTTTTTCAGGTGGGAGTGGGAAGTGAGGTAGAGGAAGTAGGTATGTCCGGGGAGGTAGGTTGGGAAGGTAAACAGAAAAGACAGACAAGACGCATACAGGGGCGGTGTATGACACATGGGGTGGGTGAACACAATTGAAGGGTCGGATGTTTGGAAATCGCAAGCCCATGAGCCCACAGGTGGTAACAGTGGAACTGAGATCCCCACCCATGGGCAGTCACCACTGAACCTTCACAGCCCCGAGGGTGGCTGTGCTGGGGGCTGTCTAGGACCGGCAGGCTCACCTGTGAGACGCGCCACTCTCGCCTCAAGCTGGCATAGGGAATCCACGACTGTACGCTGGATCTCCCTACGCACCACAGCCCGGACCCTTCGAAGGGTAACAGATGGCCCTTCTCCGCCCACGCTTGCATGTGGGGATGAGCCCCATCCCCTGCAGTGTTTCCACCTGAAGGTGGCACAGGACCAATGGAGGAGGGGAGCCCGGGCTGGGCACCGGACCTGCTGGTGCCAGGTGCGCTCGCCTGCTGAGGAGGGACAAGTGGGTCCGCTGGAACTGGCCTTCCCATATGTTCTGTGATTAGGTGTGTTTAATTACAACATAAGCAAAGCAACATTCCAGATTAGTTGTAAGAGCATGCAATAATATTCCCATTAACCCAACACACCAAGGGTACAACAGTTGAACAGCAAGCATAACACATGCATATATTGAACCACAGTGGTTATTCCAACAGCATGCAGGAATGTTTGGTAGCAACAGGCCACCATGCCTGTGGTGTTCAAACAGGGCACATGCATCAACATGAATACAAATATTTATAGAACAGTAGGAGATATGCCCCAACAAATATTTAAGATTACACATACCCATTGAGGTGTGGAATTGCATGGTTTATGCACATACAGTAGGGTGTAGAAAATACCTTGGTTAACATCTTTTAATGACCTTTTCATCTACACTACATTCCTAGTGACTGTAGGTGTATATCCCCTACATGTATTATTGCACTTGCCACCATACATTAGGTTGTGTAATCGGTTTGGCTATTTCAATATATGCCTGACCTATATCTGACATACTAACTGTCCAGGATGCAGATGTTACTGCTACATATTTCTTGATTGCATTTATATTTCTTTATCTACATATCTGGGATGTTTTCACATGACATTTTCACTTCGATTTATACAGAACCCTGCATTTCTTGACACACACTCACATTTATGGGGAAAATATAACATGCTACACATGTGCCAGCTTTAGATATTCATGCCAGCCAGTAACTGATTGTTGTGAACTGTATATATGTTTCACAGCTACTAGCACTTCCATCACCCACTTTATATGGGACTGCACAACTCTGGGTTGCCAGTACCTTTTCAAACAGTACTGTTTGTATTATGCAAGGGTACAACAACATTTCAGACTCTGTGACACAGACACACTCTGGGTTTTAGACCTTTATTAATGACATTACACACTTTTCCACAGGCTCACTCCTTTATTTGTTTTAATGGTGTATATGGTAGACATGTTCAAGACATATTATACCTTTATTAATAGGTTAGCACACTCTTTTTTTAGGCACACTCACTTATTTTATATGACAGTGCCTGCAGAGATATTATTCCAGACATATGTTACCTTTCTTAATGGGTTACTACACTCTTTTTCTGCCTCTCTGATGTTTTTATCTGACAGTACACGCAGAGGACTTATTCAGGCAATTTTATGGCTGTATTATTGGACTACAACACTTTCTTTCATGCTCTCTCCCATATTTTATATAACAATGCATGCAGAATAATCACTAACTTGCCTAGTGGCGCAGCCTTAGCAGCCTATCAGCATAGGCTTGCTGATTCATAGCATGGTCACCTGCAGCTGTAAAATAAATGAGGGGATATTGAGACATACCTATCCGTTATACATACTCCATTATCAATTCTTACATACTGCATTCCATGGCTGCATACTCAGTTGTGGGGCACCCTGTATCCCATGGGCCTCCTGTATCCACTGGTTCAGGCGGTCCTGCTTTTGTCTCTTCAGGTCTGCATGGTGGTGACGGACCTGCTCACCAGTCCGAGGATTGCCTGTGACACTGGTGAGGTCACAAGCTAACCGGTTCCAAGCCTCTGCCTTGTACTCCGTCCCTTGGAACTCGCCCTGCAGGAGCCTTGTCTCGTGACAGTGGACAAGGAGCCAAACCATGTATTTAGACTCCTCGATGCCCCAAAGTTGTGCTCGGAAGCGTGTTCCCTCTCCGACACCAGACATTCTAACTGAAGATGTGAGCTACAATCAGTTATGTCATGTATTCCCACCTGTGGGGCTTAAATATACCGCATTTCCCGCACTTTTTTGTGATTGGCTATTTTGTAAAATTCTCGGCTGACTGCAGACCTGCTTAGTAATGGTTAAACTATCATTCGTAAGTATATGAATGTTAACAGTGGATGTTTCCCCTATGTTGTCATGGCTTAGTGGTTCTGTACTTTGCTTCTGATGCACAGAGTCCTGGGTTCAAACCTTGTCATTCATCTTATTTTCATACTGTCCAGACAGGCTAGGGGGTGTGGCTGCATTTAAGCAACTTTGCTCTACATTGCTCCTCGGTGCCCTACGATGCCCTGGTTGGCGCAGCGCGCACGTCCGTGCAAACACATTGCACTAGGTAAAGTGCCATTGAACTATTGGCAACTCTATTGCACTGGGTAAAGCACTGTTAAACTGTGGGCACCTCTATTGTGCTAGGTAAAGCGCTATTAAACTATGGGCAACTCTATTGTGCTGGGTGAAGTGCTGCTTAACTGCAGGCAATTTTATATCAGGATCCTTTAAAATATTTATTTTCTTCATTGATACATTGGCCATTTCACTGCTTTTTAGTAATGTTTAAACATATTTGTCAGGTATTATTTCATATACTGATCTAAAACATAAATACGAAGGGGAGTGGTGGGACTCAAACCGTGAATGCTTCTTCTTTGTACGAACGTTCTACCTATGCTATTGCTGTTTGGTGTGATTTGCATAAACATTCTTTCTTATGCTCTTCCATGTCTGAATTGCTAACTGCAGCTAAGCAATGGGCACACCCGCGCACACACGTGCAAATACGGGCAGCTATTTTGGGAATTTAAAAAAATATATTTAATATTTTGCGTTTTAGAACTATGATAGGGGTTTACAATATCAGGGAGTGTAGTGTTGGGTGCAGGGACATTTGAGCGGACTCGCTCTTGTGTGTGTGCTTTTTTTACTTTTTAAACACTTGCAGGGGCGTGGACATTTAGACTGCTCGGCAGTCCGACACGCCCCCTGCTTTCTGACACGGTCTGTGTAAGACTTACGGTTGAGTCAGAGTGCCCTCATGCATATTCATGGCACGCTGACGTCATACCGTTCAGCTGCAGCCTCCGAGTAAGACTTATTAAGTCTTACACAGAGGATTCATGAATCCGGGGGTATGTCTCTATTGACCATTGTAAGCATGTTGATTTAGACATCTAAGAGTTCAAATTTGGTGTCCCAAGGAATCATTTGTGAGGTAATGATATCCTTGATAAATAGTGATACTTATCCACAAATGTCATCAGTTCTTAAGATATGATAGGAGCTAAACCCAGAAACAGGATAAATATAGTCATTGCTTTGAAAATATTTCTTTCTAACTACACATATATGAATGTGTACAAGTTCATAGGTTCATAGGTTCATAGGTTGATACTAGGCTATCTGCCCTATGGCATTTACTAGCCTAGCCAGAGTGTGTTTGGCTTTTACCACCCTTCTTAGATTAGTTGACTGTGACTCTATATAGTAGGTCACAAAAGATAGCCCATTTAAGGTTAGTTTACCGTGCCTCTGTCTAGCAGTGACACAGAAGAGATCCCAGGGGTAAATTTACGATCTCCCATTCAAAAGTCAAGATTCTTCTTGAAGAGGGTCATTGAGGGGCTCTATCTGACATGGATTGGGATTTTGTTCCAGAGTGAGGGGAGCCTCTGGGATATGAATCTGTCCCTGCAGCATGTTCTATTTATTTCTGTGCTGAGGTTTAAGTCACTGGGGCGTGTAGTTCTGATGGATTTGGATTTCTTGAGGTGGAGCATGTCCATTAATTCTGGGTTGGACATGGCTTTATACGTCAGGCACAGATCGCCTCTGAGTAGGCAGTAAGCAACTGAGTAGAGCTGGAGTTTCTTTAGCCTAACTGTGTAGGGCATCTGTTTGAGTTCCTTGATCCTCTTGGTGAGGTACTTTTGGGGTCTTTCTAGTTGTAGCAGGTGTCGGGTAAGGTACATCACAAATGGGGCATTGTATTCAATTATGGGCCTGATGAGTGATGAGTAGAGGGGCACAATGACCTCTCTTGATCTAGATGTGAACCGCTTCGTGATAAGGTGGGCTATATAGAATGTCTTTCTAACCACTTTGGCAATGTGATTGTCAAAGGAGAGATTGCAATCTACTTGGGTCCCAAAATCCCTAATTACTTCTTCCGTACTTAATGGATTACCACCTATGTGGTAATTTGTGGGCACTTTGTTTTTCCTAAAGGGGATGACTATGCACTTTTTGGCATTTAGCTTTAGGCCATGGCTCTGGCACCAGTTATCCATCTCTGTGAGACCTTTTTGGAGGATGCTTGTGTCAGCCAGCGAGTCGATTATGGCCCCCAGTTTGCAGTCATCTGCAAATTTTGTCAGCCATAGTCCTCCTGTGTTAGCCTGTACCTCAGAGAAATATATACCGAACAAGAGAGGTCCCAGGACTGAGCCTTGTGGGACGCCACTTGTAACTGGTTTAGAGTCTGACATGGCACCTGCAATTCTGACCATGTGGGTTCTATCCCTAAGCCAGTTTGCAACCCATCTTGTGACATAGGGGTTGATATTTAAGCTGGTGAGCTTATTTATGATGCCTGAGTGGGGTATTGTGTCGAAGGCTTTTGCAAGGTCAAGGTAGGCTGTGTGGACTACCTTCCCTTCGTCTATGGCCTTGGTGACTGTTTCAAAGAAATTGACCAGGTTCAAGAGGCAAGATCTGCCCTTAACAAAGCTGAATTGGGTAGGAGCCAGTGTTTGGAGGTTCCCAATGTCTTTGCTTATGAGTTCCATGATGATACATGATATGAGCTTTGCAGACCAGGCTAGTTAGGCTTATAGGGTGATAGTTTCCGGGGTCCGTTGTGGCACCACCTTTATGGAGTGAGACCACTGTTGCTGTACACCATTCTTTGGGTACATATCCTGTTGTAAGGCGGAGACTGAACAGTGATTTTAAGTGAGGGTTCAGTTCTTCTTGGAGCTCATGTAAAACGCATGTAAAAAGTTGCAGGAGGGACTCAAAATGTTTGCATAAGGTACAGAAAAGGCTCAAGATTGGGCCTTTTTAAGACTCTTGACATCTAGTAGAGACACCTTAATATGTTTGAAAATGAGATTTTACTAGATTGGAATGTCCAGCAGATGTAGTCAGTGTAAAGAAGGCACTATGGGTGCGGCAAATGTTTTACACAGACTGTGACAGCCTTTGTAGGTGAGGTGCAGACCATACTTAGTAACAAAATCTCAGAACTACATGCACACCTTTCCTTCTATTCTCCTGATATTGTCTTGCTCACAGAAACAATGTTAAAACCTGATACAACTAAGAATGAAATCATTCCTCCTGCCTATAACTTACTGCATAAAGATAGAGCTAACCAAAAAGGTGGAGGCATTGTTATCTTATTTAAGGGCCAATTAAACATCGAAATAGTGGACCTTCCATTACCTACATTAGCAACAGCAGAAGTTATAACTATTAAACTTTATTTGAATACCAAAAAAGCCATAAACCTAATTGGTTGCTACCTTCCACCAGGTAACAATATAGATACTATCGAAAATCTACTTCACTGGGTCTCTAACTCACTACCCCAAGAAACCATAATACTAGGAGATTTCAATATGGATTGGCTAACATGCAACTCCTACAACCCTACAAATTTCATCAGCCTCCACAGGTTTTCACAACTTATCCAAGCCACAACTAGAGTCGATAAAACAACAAAGAGGGAATCAATACTAGATTAGACATTGTCAAACAGATCAGACAACATTAGTATTTCAGGCTGTCTCCCAGACAGCCTGAATGATCACCTACCAACCTATCTAATCAGAAGTCAAACCTATCCTGCAAAAATCCATCACTTATCAACAAATACATAGTAAAAAATCATTTAACCCCAACATTTTTATTGCCACTCTAGAAAGTTGCAACTGGCACCCCTTGAAAACACTTAATCTAGATTACACAGTATCCTACTTTAACTCAACATTCCTCAACATACTAGACCACCATGCACCTTCCAGAACCATCAGAATTAAAGCTGACTATGCCCCCTGGTTGTCCAAAGTATGCAAAGAGACTAGATATCTACTGCATAACAGGGACAAAGCCTGGGTTAACTGGAAGAAAACAAGTACCCCTACTGACAAATAAAAATATCTTGAGCTTAGAAATAAGGCATAGAAAATGATTAAAAGAGACAAAACATACTACCACAACATTCAAAACAGAGATCAAACCAATCCTATAAAATTTTGGGAAACCATCAACAAAGTACTTCACCCAGGCAAAGCTGGTACCCCGGACCTTGTGACCAATGACAGCTCAACAAACATAGCAACCCAGTTCAACAATTTGTTTACAGATTCCATTCTAGCACCAGCTAACTCTCAAAAGCCTTTTACTGCTATCAAGTCACTCAAAAATAATGCTACTGAACAGAGCTTTTCACTGCAGCCTGTCCCCACCACCATTATTAAATAGATGCTTAATAAGCTAAAACCCACAACTTGCTCCGCAGATAGACTACTGGCTGAATACTTAAAGATTGCCGCTAATGCAATTGCATATCCTGTAACAATTCTCATTAATTGCTCTATAGCTGAAAACCTAGTGCCTCACCTCTGGAAAATTTCCTACATCACTCCACTCCACAAAGGAGGCAACTCCAGAGAACTAACCAACTAGTGACCAATTGCCATACTCTCCCCCTCTCCAAACTCATTGAAAGGTGTGTACACACACAAATCATGACATTCCTAAACTCTCTTAATCTACTCACAAATACACAATGTAGTTTTAGACCATCACATAGCACTACTACAGTCCTTATGTCTTTCACACAGACAGTCAACAAATGCAGGAACAATGGAAAATACGTCTCAGCTAACTTCTTAGACCTTCCAGGGCCTTTGACATGGTTAACCATGATAAACTCATCCACACACTCTCAGAATTAAATCTAAGCTCACCCACCATTTCCTGGTTTAAAAATTAACTAATAGGCAGCCAGTAGGCAGTCAGATGGCACCAAGATCTCTCCTCATTACTACCAGTCTCACTGGGGGTCTCAAAGGGTTCTCTTCTTGGACCACTGCTGTTTTCTGTTTTTACTAATAACCTTCACACTGCCACACTTCATGCTTCTGTTACCCAATATGCAAATGATTCCGCACTAATTTGTGCCCCCCCCCCCCCCAGGCACTGCTACAACAAAACAATCCTCTTTTCTTGGTGTTGAAGGATGGCTTACTGAATCACAACTAATATTAAATCCCAATAAAACTCAGCTTCTCATCTTTCCACCCACAAAGCATTCTATTCATAACATTACATTTAACATCACTTCAAGTAATAACACAGTCGTATCTCCTGTCAATCACACCAAACTGCTAGGAGTAGTAATTGACAGCAACATGAAATGTGACATACATATATCCAGTAACATAAAGAAAGTACATAAAAAAACTTGCCATGCTATACAGAAACAAACAGTTCCTAACTGACTCCACCAGTCACTATTGCACACACACATCATCTCCACTCTTTTGTATGCCTCACCGATTTTCACCAACCTCAGGAAATCTGACCTTTCCAAACTGCAAGTGTGTTAAAATTTTGAAATTTGCAACCAATACGCCTCACAAAACACACCACTGTACTCCCCTTAAAACACTTAATTGGCTGGAACTTCCCCATCTCATTTTTTTATAATCAACTCATATTAACTCACAAACTACTTCACTGCCCTGAAAAAACCCTACTCTGCAAAACATGCTACACCTAGCCACCCAAACTAGAGTCCTACAATCCAATCAAAAACTCCTATTAGATGTGACCAAAGCTAATAATTCTGCAGGTATATCCCTCTATAGCAGCACAATTGCCAAACATTGTAACAACCTTCCCCCCAACATCTCAACCACAACTTTCATTGCTTCCTTCAAAAAGGCCTTAAAATCCCACCTACTGCCACCATGACTCTGTAACTCTGACAACCATAATTAATCTTTAATACTTCCAACTGCTCTATTAGCCAGCACTTTACTATTCCCAGTAATGTTTCTCTTCCCTTGCCTCTCCTACTTTTATTAACCCCTCATCCTACCTTCCTATATACCAACTTGTATTGCATCCTTAACCTTAAAATCTACCTACCTCCATCTTGGCTCTCTACTTATGACAACCCTGATTAATCTTTTAAACTACCTATTGCTAACCCCACTAATTTTCCCTTTTCCTTCTCTCTTCTAATATTCAATAATCCCTTACCCCATCTTTATGTCAACTTGCATTACATCTTTAGCTTTGATATCCTGTGAATCTGCACAGTATACCAAATATGTATCTATTCACAATTTAGAACATATGTAAACTATGTCAAAATTAAATACTTCATATAAATGTATCTAGCTTTTACACTGTTAAAATACTATCATACTACTGTGAACTGTTACTATATATATCAAAGTGTCTTATATAATCAAGATGTAAAAGTTATATACTGTATTAGGAGCTTTTCTTCCTGGGTCTCCACTGAAAAAGGACCTATGTCCAGTCAGACTTTACCAGTAAACAAATGTAAAATAAATAAATAAATAAAATAACTAAATCGTCAGACACATTGTCCCAAGCTGACACATAGTGGAGCCCCTAGAATGACATCAGCTACACAGTCAATTATTAAAGCCAATCATTTTGTCTTTGGATCACAGCATCATTGTGAGTGATGGCATAAATACCCCTCAAGACCAAAGACTTTCCTATCTCAGACACATGCATAACGTAATCAGTTATACCTTTATACATGCTTTTCTGGGTAAAGTTCCTAAGATCATGCACCATCACCACATGTTCCATAAGAGGTCATAATCACAAATGTGAGCATGGAGAGATCTAAGAGTCCATTTTACAGCCTGCATCCTGGTTCAGGAAAGGCATGCAACTTTTATCCTGTTCTTATCCAGTTTGGTAAGGATGGTGTATGTACTCCTGATGACAGAGTCACGTATTGCTGAAACACTGCTGTGGTGTGATAATATTCTCAGTGGGACGTAAGAGTTTGAAGTCTGTACCATTGTGACTCTTGGAGGCATGTGCACTTGTTCTGGGCATGCAGGCTGAAAGTGGACATATCACTGTGTGAACTAATGCATCCTGGTACAAGAAAGGCATGTAACTTTTATTCTGCTCTTATCCAATTTGGTGAGGGTGGTGTCTGTATTCTTGATAATACAGTCACCTATTACTGAAACACCACTGTGGATGGATATTGTTCTTAGTGGGCCTCAAGGGCTTGAAGTCTGTACCACTGTGACTCTTACAGGCATGTGACTTGCTCTGGGCATGTAGGCTAAAAGTGGGCATGTTGCTGTGAGATCTAATGGCTGAGGTTTCTTAGTACTTAGCCTGAGAGGCCTAGGTAGTGTTCCCTTAAAAACATCAATATAAGTTGGTGTAATGGAGGTGTGCTATGCAGTAGGTGTGTGTGTGTGTGTGTGTGTGTGTGTGTGTGTGTGTTATGCTTACTGATTTTTCTTTTTAAGATGAGAGGGTAGCTTCCAACTTCAGCACATACTTATACCTTTTACATATTGCACCACTGTGCAATAGAAATAAAGTATGTTTGGTAAGTTTGAGGCAGTTGCTACACTGCTTCAAAATACCTTACACTATCAGATTGGCTACATAAGGGACAAGGGTTGACTGAAATTTCATAATGGTCAGTACAATCAACAGGGTATGAAAAGACAGCACAACTTCATAACTTACATTTGGTATAAGACATAAAGTTATAATGGATTGGTCTAGAAAATGTTGATAATATGGGATATGGCTAAAAGATACAAGAATGTGAGGTGTAACTATTGTAGATGTAACTGAGACTATGGGCACAATAAATAATAATGGGATTATTCACAAATGCAAAAATAATATATAAATGTGACAGCATATTGTAGCAACAATAATTAGTAACAAGTGGTAAATTTAAATCACACAGTCTTACCCAATAGATTCAAGTGCAGTAACTGATAGTAGTAGCTACAGTTTCTGTAACAATGGAACAATCAGTACAATTGGCAAGGTATCACCAGTACAATCAGCAAGGTATCAGCAATAATAGTGAAATGTTAGATCAAGTGCAGTCAGTAGCTTAAGATTGTTTGTGTCGCCACAGAGGAACTCCAGTCCGCTAATGATTGGTAGTAGATTTTTACATGCTGGCTTGCCGGGCCTAATGCACAACCTTCAACGAAGGAACGTCCATTCATGCATGTTGCCACACAGAAGACACTCTAACTGAGAATCGAACGGGCAATGTCTAACTATGAGGCGACAACGCTACCGCAGCACCACCACCGCAGTATAGTCAGTAGCTTAAGTAATAAGATTATATGGCTCCTCCATAACTGTTAGCAGCAAAGGCTTATATGCAATAAAGAAGCAGAAGGAGAAGAAGAAGAGAATTTACCGATACAGAAGGAGAAGACGGAGGCTATTTATATTTGGTGATGGTATGGAGGTCCCTGCATGCTGGTAAGACTGATTGTTATAAGTTCAGTAGTCTGCTACCAAGAAGCTTACATCTCTCAGCTGTTAGTTAGCTGCTTCCTGCAGCTCAGGGCTTAGGGCCCACTTCCTTCAAGTTCCATTTTGCTACTCTTTGACTCTAAGTAATCACTTAACCAGACAGTAGTCCTAGGTTGCTCTTTATTAGGGACACTTGCATCTAGTGGGCTTATCGTAAAAACTGCATAGAATAAAAAAAAAAAATCAAGTGATTTCAAATGGGTGAAGAGAAGGTGGACCATAATAACATAAATCTTTTATATTCCACAAGTTAACAAGTAGATGCCCACTTTAATCAGAGAGGCTCATCCAGACTCTGCTACACTTTGCTGTGAAGGAAAGGTTAGTTTGCTTTTATTTTTTTGTATTTTGTATATTTTAAATACTGTACTTTGTTTTCTTTACCTTGTGTTTTACTTGCATTCTGCTTTAACAGCATATTAAAACTTCAGAAGAGACCACAGGTCTTTCTCTCTTCTTAGTCAGGCATATTTTTTCCCGCCCACCCACTCAGTTACAGTTGTCTTGTTAAATACCACTGTCTTTCTAGTTGCCTGCCTCTTATGTTAATCTGACCATATATCTCATTTCCTCTCTACTTTCACTGGCTTGTGTGAGTAATCACAAAATCAAAAACCCTCCCCTTCAACTATTTAAATTTATTGGCCATCCTACTATATTCCATAGTACCAGAATACAAAAGTGACCACAACTTTCAACCCATCTTGCTGTTTTAAAAATAGTAACTCCCCACTAAACCTTAACTTTTTAAACAGGTAAAACTTAAGTTACCTACTTTCAGATCTAACTTCTCTAGTGCACACTGCAGTGTGCATTTTCTTTTCATCTTACCTTTTAGCATCCCTGTGACTAGCACTTTCTCTAATACCTGCTGGAAAGCACTAGGCTAAAAGTGGGCATGTTGCTGTGAGATCTAATGGCTGAGGTTTCTTAGTACTTAGCCTGAGAGGCCTAGGTAGTGTTCCCTTAAAAACATCAATACAAGTTGGTGTAATGGAGGTGTGCTATGCAGTAGGTGTGTGTGTGTGTGTGTGTGTGTGTGTGTGTGTGTGTGTGTGTGTGTGTGTGTGTGTGTGTGTGCGTATGTGTTATCCTTACTGATTTTTCTTTTTAAGATGAGAGGGTAGCTTCCAACTTCAGCACATACTTATACCTTTTACATATTGCACCACTGTGCAATAGAAATAAAGTATGTTTGGTAAGTTTGAGGCAGTTGCTACACTGCTTCAAAATACCTTACACTATCAGATTGGCTACATAAGGGACAAGGGTTGACTGAAATTTCATAATGGTCAGTACAATCAACAGGATATGAAAAGACAGCATAACTTACATTTGGTATAAGACATAAAGTTATAATGGATTGGTCTAGAAAATGTTGATAATATGGGATATGGCTAAAAGATGCAAGAATGTGAGGTGTAACTACTGTAGATGCAACTGAGACTATGGGCACAATAAATAATAATGGGATTATTCACAAATGCAAAAATAATATATAAACGTGACAGCATATTGTAGCAACAATAATTAGTAACAAGTGGTAAATTTAAATCACACAGTCTTACCCAATAGATTCAAGTGCAGTAACTGATAGTAGTAGCTACAGTTTCTGTAACAATGGAACAATCAGTACAATTGGCAAGGTATCACCAGTACAATCAGCAAGGTATCAGCAATAATAGTGAAATGTTAGATCAAGTGCACTCAGTAACTTAAGATTGTTTGTGTCTGGGTCGCCACAGAGGAACTCCAGTCCTCTTATGATTGGCAGTAGATTTTTACGTGCTGGCTTGCCGGGCCTAACGCACAACCTTCAACAAAGAAACGCCCATTCATGCATGTTGCCACACAGAAGACACTCTAACTGAGAATCGAACGGGCAACGTCTAACTATGAGGCGACAACACTACCGCAGCACCACCACCGCAGTATAGTCAGTAGCTTAAGTAATAAGATTATATGGCTCCTCCATAACTGTTAGCAGCAATGTAAACACAGCTAACCCAATGGCTACACATACAGTGACTGTAGATCTGGTAGTTGAAGGATTAAGCAGAGTCTAGATCAGGTTCACAGTAGCAGGTGTGTTGGTTCGTACAGAGAAAGATAAGGATCTGTATGTTGGGAACCACCTGCACATAAGTATAAAACAAGCACAAGAGTTAAATGATAGATTTGAATTGCATATTAGTACAGCATCTTCTTTAATCAAAAGTGGAAAGGAGAGTTGAGAAAAGCATCAGTAATAAGGTTCTAAAAGCAGAACAAGGGTATGAAGAGAGACAAAGAAAATATTAATTAAGAAAGTGATAAAGGATTGAGTGTAGGCCGATTCTGTGTAATATTACAGGCTTGGATAACTCATTGAAACAGTTATTGAACGAGAAATTAACAGCACAGGCACAAAGAAAATGCTAGATACAATTGATGGGTACAGGAAATTATAGGGTGACGAGCAAATAAATGGATTACATGACAATGATTTCACAACTAGGCTTATATGCAATAAAGAAGCAGAAGGAGAAGAAGAAGAGAATTTACCGATACAGAAGGAGAAGACGGAGGCTATTTATATTTGGTGATGGTATGGAGGTCCCTGCATGCTGGTAAGACTGATTGTTATAAGTTCAGTAGTCTGCTACCAAGAAGCTTACATCTCTCAGCTGTTAGTTAGCTGCTTCCTGCAGCTCAGGGCTTAGGGCCCACTTCCTTCAAGTTCCATTTTGCTACTCTTTGACTCTAAGTAATCACTTAACCAGACAGTAGTCCTAGGTTGCTCTTTATTAGGGACACTTGCATCCAGTGGGCTTATCGTAAAAACTGCATAGAATAAAAAAAAAAAAAAAAAATCAAGTGATTTCAAATGGGTGAAGAGAAGGTGGACCATAATAACATAAATCTTTTATATTCCACAAGTTAACAAGTAGATGCCCACTTTAATCAGAGAGGCTCATCCAGACTCTGCTACACTTTGCTGTGAAGGAAAGGTTAGTTTGCTTTTATTTTTTTGTATTTTGTATATTTTAAATACTGTAGTTTGTTTTCTTTACCTTGTGTTTTACTCGCATTCTGCTTTAACAGCATATTAAAACTTCAGAAGAGACCACAGCTCTCTCTCTCTTCTTAGTCAGGCATATTTTTTTTCCCGCCCACCCACTCAGTTACAGTTGTCTTGTTAAATACCACTGTCTTTCTAGTTGCCTGCCTCTTATGTTAATCTGACCATATATCTCAATTCCTCTCTACTTTCACTGGCTTGTGTGAGTAATCACAAAATCAAAAACCCTCCCCTTCAACTATTTAAATTTATTGGCCATCCTACTGTATTCCATAGTACCAGAATACAAAAGTGACCACCACTTTCAACCCATCTTGCTGTTTTAAAAATAGTAACTCTCCACTAAACCTTAACTTTTTAAACAGGTCTACTTTCACATCTTACTTCTCTAGTGCACACTGCAGTGTGCATTTTTTTTTCATCTTACCTTTAAGCATCCCTGTGACTAGCACTTTCTCTAATACCTGCTGGAAAGCACTAGGCAGCCTTAAACTGATACAAGCACTCAACTCTCTTTGTTAATAAGGAGAAATTAATAGTAGACACTAAATAGCCTATAATTGCAAAGTACCTTACTAAGGTAAGGGAAAAAAAAGCACCAAACCAGGCATGTCCAATGGTCAGCTTCCGGTGATTTCTCCTGTCCACCTGGTGAATCTGGGCATACTGGGGCAATGCAGCAATTGCCTCATGTACACAGACAACCCTCTCCTCCTACCACCCAACACTACAACCTGTGAGAGATGCACTTACACAGCCAAAATGGAAGCAAAGCTCTCTCCACCCAAGATTGTGCTAGACAGTCAAGAGGAGAAGGTTAACATCCACACTACACCTCAAGCAACACATAGCCCATCTAAACCCACACCACCAACACCCACATATAGCAACACTAAATCCACATATGCAGAGGCTCTTAACTGTAACCTGCCCAAGCAACAAGGACCTCTGAAGCTGAAACGCAAACAAACACAAATCACAACCAAAGTGTCACATAGTTCACAACACCAGTGTGCCACCCAGCAACAGGCCCTAAGGCAAGACAATGTACCTAACACTTTAGTCATAGGTGACTCTATAGTCCGGCACACTGATGTCCCTCTCACCAGGTTGAACAAGGAGAAAATTACAGTCAGCTGCCTGTCGGGTGCCAGGATCCGCCACATAATGCATGCACTCAAGTCACTCCACAACAAGTACAAATATGACTCTGTCATTGTCCATGTTGGAGTGAATGACTTGAGACATACTTCCCTGGACTACATGAAAAGAGACATGGAAGAGCTCTCGGATCATGTGGCCCAGGCAGGTATGACCATAGCCCTGAGTAGCATCCTGCCTTGCCCAGAATGATACCACAATATAAGGACAAAATGATTGACTTCAACAATTGGCTAAGCTTCTGGTGTCATTCAAAGGGGATCCAGTATCTGTCTGCCTGGGATGACATGACTGACAGACCACGATGCTTTGCCAGAGATGGTCTGCACCTGTCGCCCCTGGGATTCAGGTTACTAGCTAAGGTTCTTGCCACCCCTACAGTGCCTTTTTTAGGCAAAGTTCAAAGGACAAAACCACCAC
Organism: Protopterus annectens; assembly: GCF_019279795.1. NCBI lineage: Eukaryota > Metazoa > Chordata > Ceratodontiformes > Protopteridae > Protopterus > Protopterus annectens. The sequence continues at coordinate 1,600,838,253 of NC_056739.1, forward strand.
TGTAACAGGTACAAGCATGCAAAATCTGAAGGTAATGCTACTCAATGCTAGAAGTCTAAACCTCAAAATGCACTCTCTCGAGGCACTCCTAAAAATGGAGAACATCGATATCTGTGCAGTAACTGAGACCTGGTTCAAGGCTCCAGAGAGCACCCCTACAATACCAGGCTACAACTCTTACCACACTTTTCGGCCACCAAAGCAGGACCGAAATACTAAAGGTGGAGGAGTGTCAATATTCACCAAGGATATTCACACCACCAGGCTAGTTGCCCAACACAATGCATCTGAAATTCTCCAGGTGCAACTAACACTAGGTAAGACTGCAATACAAATTGTAGCTTGCTACAGAAACCCAACCATACCACAAGATTCTCACTACACCTTTCTAAACATACTGGAAAATATTAAGATAGAACCAAGCACCCTAATACTGGGTGATTTTAACTACCCTGCCATTAACTAGGAAAACTACTCATGTACCAACACCTTTGCCCAACGGTTCTTGGAATTCATAAATTCCAATGCCCTGGATCAACTAATCCATAGTCCCACCAGGGGCTTCAATATCCTAGACCTGAAATTACCAACATGGGAAATCAATGCTCCACACCTATGGTCACCCCCTCGTTAGTCAGGTCTGACCATAAGCTAATCACTCTTAACATCCACATCTCACCCCCACCCACCAGTATGGAAACCTCCATAAAAAGCTTCTCCAAAGCCAACTTCATGCTACTCAAGTCAGAAGTGATAAACTTCATGACACCCATGCAGACTGGAACTAAAAGTTCAACTGCTGAATCCTACACTAAGGCACTGTACGAGCACATCTACTCATGCATGAATTGTGCCATCCCAAATAGAACCAAGATGCTCTCATCCAAAAAAAGGAAGCCAATCTGGTGGTCCCCTGCCATAAACAAACTTTACAACAAAAGGAAGAAACTGTTGCAGAAAAGAGGAAAATCCCGGGATGCAAAAAACTTCCTTACCAGCCTCAGTAAGAAACTGAGATCCCTCATAAAATCCTTCAAAGCTAGTTACGAAAATACAGTTGCTAAAGATTCCAAAGACAACCACAAGGCATTCTATAACTATGTCAAGAATCTAAATGGCAATGCTCAGATCTCCTCTGAGCTAAAACAGAATGGCATTAAGTATACTGATCCCAAGGATATTGTCAATATCCTGGCAGATCTATTCAGTGCCAACTTCACCCCCCCTCTCACACCCTAAATGGCCCATCTCAATACCGGAAAATTGCCAAATTCCGGTAATAATGGCCACACAGGTAAAAAAACACACTCTCCAAAGCTAAGAATACAGCATCCATGGGACCAGATGACATCCCGGGCTGTATACTACATGAACTACAATATGAACTGGCACCTCACCTAAGTGTCATGTTTAATCATAGCCTCACCTCAGGTTTCGTGCCCACTGAGTGGCGCAGAGCTACAGTTATCCCACTCCACAAGGGGGGATCCACCTTGGATCCCGGAAACTACCGTCCCATCAGTCTGACAAGCCTTATCTGTCAGGCCATAGAGCGTATTATCATGGAACTTATAAACAAAGACATTGGCAACCTTCAAACACTGGACCCCACCCAGTTTGGGTTCGTGAAGGGCCGATCTTGTCTCCTGAACCTGACTGACTTCTTTGAATCAGTCTCCAGAGCCATGGACAGGGGTAAGGTGGTCCACACAGCCTATCTAGACCTTGCCAAGGCCTTTGACACCATCCCCCACTCTGGAATCATAGATAAACTTACTAAGCTGGGCATTAATCCCTGCATCACCCAATGGGTTGCTAACTGGCTTACTGATAGAACCCACACTGTAAAAGTAGCCAACTCCAAATCCAGCTCCAGACAAGTGACAAGTGGAGTACCTCAAGGTTCAGTTCTGGGACCGCTCTTGTTTGGCATCTACTTCTCTGAAGTGCAGGCCAACACTAAGGGACTCTGGATAACAAAGTTTGCAGATGACTGCAAACTGGGAGCCATTATTGTATCCCCAAATGATGTGGATACTCTACAAAAGGGCCTTACAGAAACAGATGCTTGGTGCCAGAGCCATGGGCTCAAGCTCAATGCCAAGAAATGTATAGTTATCCCCTTTGGAAAAAACATGTACCCATAAATTACCATATATGTGGCAGTACACTAAACACCGAAAGTGTGATTAGAGACTTAGGGACACAGGTGGACAGTGGTCTCACCTTTGATAACCACATCACCACAACAGTCAGGAAATCCTTCTGTGTGGCACACCTCATCACTAAGGGCTTTTCATCCAGAAAAAAAGAGGTCATTGTCCCACTGTACTCATCCCTCATTAGACCCATTATAGAATACAATGCCCCATTTGGTATGTACCTCTCAAGACATCTGCAACAACTGGAAAGGCTGCAGAAATGCCTCACTAAAACAATCAAAGGCCTAAAGCAGATGCCCTATGCTGACTGCCTTAAAAAACTCCAGCTATACTCTGTCGAATATCGTCTACTCAGAGGCGATCTCTGCTTAACATACAAGGCCATGTCAACCCCAGAGCTGTTGGACATACTACACTTAAAGAAATCCCAATCCCTCAGAGCCACACACTCCAGGGATCTAAACCTTGTCATCACAATAAACAAAACATGCTGGAGGGATAGGTTCCTGACCCAGAGACTCCCCAGACTCTGGAATAGATTGCCCATACATGTCAAGCAGAGTGCCTCTTTGGCCCTCTTCAAAACGGACCTTGACAATTGGATGGGAGAAAGGAAATTCACCCCGGGGATCACGTCAATCGCCCTGCTAGACAGGGGTCCAGGGAAGTAAATAGTGTGGGAAGAAATAGCCAGGGAATTGTTATGGCTAGGCTTGTATAGGCCCTAGGGCTGATAGCCTAGTACCAACCTATGAGCCTATGAACCTAAGTAGTGAATTGAATATATTACAAGATTCACTGACAGCAGGACATGGAACCAAACTAAGAGATGTAATATTCAAAACCTATAGTATTTAATTCATTTTTATGCCCTCTCACTTGCTAGACTTTTAGCATTAGGTTATTGTTCATTGATCCTTCTCCCTCTCTACCTGTATTCCTGCTGCTTCCCACACTACCAGTTATTGCAGTGGAAGTCGAAATACCCACTAATTGTCTCAGAGGCTATAGGAGTATCAGGACTTTCATCAATGCTCCCGAAACTGTGGGATGTATTTAAAGGAAGCAGCAGCATGCAATAACACTGAGCTCTATAACATGCTTACTAAAATATGCCTGAATGCAACAATTATGACATCTTAAAACAGATTACTTGCCTTTCAACCCTCAAAGGGTGCAATGGAGCCTGTTGCCTTGAATTCACACCTCCAACCATCAGCATTGAGACACCAGACATCAGACCTTCATCTTACTCTTCTTAGCTGGCTTCTTCAGTAACTTGTCTCACTTGCCAAACTTGAGTCAGTGAGGATGCAATCAGGGCTCCAGTTTTCTGGAGCAATTTAGGAAGTGGAAATGGAAGGCTACTCCATTGCCTTGATTCTGCTACAGTGTATTTCATGTTCCGTGGGTTGGAGGATGGAAGGACAACAAGATGACAGCTCAAACAACAGTGTTGTTAGACTTCTGTTTGTTAAGAAACAACCTAAATATGTTATGGTGGGGTATCAGAAAATGATAACAGTGTGAGATCTCTGTGGTTGGAGTTTTCTAAGAAGAAATAATTGCGGTAATGAAATTCTTTATATGGAAAACGAGGAAGTATCGAAGGAAGAAGCACCCTGGCTACACAGGGATGGAATAAGAAATGAAAAGAGGAGAGCATACAGGAACATGATAAATAGGTAAAAGGAGAACAACAATTTAATAAAAGGAGGTCAGAAGAAAGCATCAAAGGTCATTCTTTGTGGAAGGCATCTTTACAGATGGAGATGATTTGGGGATTTGGGCATGGAGAAATTAAGATTTCTCTGATACTTATGAGAAGGTAAGAATACTGAAACAGACACTGATTGTTAGTGGGAGGTCAGGCTGGCAATAGGAGGATGGGAATGTGGAAGGAATCCTGAAAATGCTCTTCTATTGGTACTTATAGGGGTACAGGAAGATGGGGTGCAAACAATGAACATAACACAGCTGTTTACTGTTTGAACTGGACAGATGAGAGGGAGAGAGAGAGAGAGAGAGACAGAGAGAGAGACCAGCAAAGGAAAAGAGAAAGAGGTGAAACAGCTTTGTAGAACTAAAGTATATGGAGCAGACAGACTGCAGGCTCTGGTGATATAAGCTAGAGGCTAAATTACAGGTTTATGTATGCAAACTGATATTGGTAATCTAGAGGGCTTGAATGAAGTCTGGTATCCTGCATGCGACCCAGAGGGTGACAGGATTAGCAAGGAACAGAGTACAAAGGATTAGTCCAGATAAAATCACTTCAGCAAGTAGATCTAGGACACTACAAAATGGGATGGTTCTGCAAAGCTGGAACACATGGTAATGCTGGTTCTCACAGCTGGTTCTCAGCTAAATAATGAAATAAAAAAGCCAACTCAAATGCCCCCTATGCTATCACTTTTTAATGAAAGAAAATAAATATTCCATATACCTCAGCTGAAATTTTATTTTAGAAGTTCACAAACATGCTAGACAACTATTAGATGCATTTAATTCATTTATGTCTTATGGAAAGCTGTAGAAATGACGGACTATGTGGCATGATGGTGGAGTTTCTAAATACTAGTTATTTTCTAGATTTAACAACAGAGCAGCTTTATACAACAAGGATCTTCCAGATCACCTCAATGCAAATCAGTGAAGCAGGTAGTAGGAACACAGTGGATGGGGTCATTCTTTTCCTTTATGACAAGGAAAGTTAATATGTTAATTAAAGGGTATGCACTGTGACTCGGGACCATTCAATGGATGAGAAACAGGCTGATTAACAAGAAGTAAAATAATGCAAGTCAGTGGGCAACTGTGAGTGAAAAGCCTGTTTCATACTGGAGTTGGTGTCAGGGTAATCATGCTTATAATATTTGTGCTAGAAATCATGCTAGGGTCAAATATGATTTTCCTATAACACCAGGATTAATGCTGTAGTCACATGGAATGGGATGCAATATATGTCAAGATCTGGTGAAATTTGCAGGGTAGATTAATGAATGACAGCTTAAAAGCAAAAATTCAAAGTTATACAATTTGGAGAAAGTGATTCAGTGGGATTCAAAGAAAACAGACATGTTATGAGGCTGACCTTGGGAGTGCAAGTGGCAAACATGTAGTACATAAAGTGCCATTATTATGCTCAAAAAATTAAGTAATATCATGATTAAGTGCTACCACCCATCCTTAACAATGCTTAAAAGATTGTTAAGCAGCCCTCTATGAATTGTTAGGGATGGGTCTGCACTAAAAGCAGACAGCACTAACCAGTAAACAGCAGCAGTAAGTAGAAATGGCTTTGTTTCAACACCTGTTTTGACTTGCTGTCTGCTAAACTACACAGGACATTTTAAATTAAATACCTTCTCTTATACAGGGAATATTCAAGGACATCAACTACTCTCCCACTGCTTTGACTTTAAAGCTAACACGACTCATCTTTGTTTTATTTTTTTTATTTAATTTTTGAATAAATCTCCATACACTGCAACGAATTATGATCAGATCTCTGAATGTAACTACATATTATGTGTTCTCAACATGGATGCTAAGATTTATCTCGTTATAATTGGCGCTGAATTTCTCAGCATCCATGTCATGAATGCATAATAAGTGAGATATAATTGGCTGCCCAATCATAAGTCTGTATATTGTAGGCAGAGTGGTTATGGATGGCATAATGGTTAAGGAATTTGCTTTACAGACATAAGCTACAGGGCTTGATTCTTAGCAACTGGGGGATGGCATAATGGTAAAAGTGTTTACCTTGCAGATGCATGGTACAAGGTTTGATTCCCAGCTTTGGGAAGCATGGTTAAGTTTAAAAAGCCTTCACCCCGAAGGGTCATTAGCATAGTGATTACCTATGAACCTACACAGTGAAATATGTCAGGGCAGTGGTATTAGGCACCAGGATACTGTGTGCATAGATAAAGGAATGAGGTTAAGAAACACTGGATTCATACTCCCCCTACTCAGCTGTTCAGAGCCATGGTGAACCCATATCAGGAATACTATTTCCATGTGTGGTAGCTATACAGAAAAAGAGCTTATGTGGGTGACAGTATAGAAATTAGAACACTACAATGTGATGGCAGGATAGGTAGCAGGAATATGACAGACTCTGAGTTCTTGTTTCATATGCAATAGCTAAGGAAGAGAAATGGGAACATTTGTTTGGATGCATTGCATTTTTGGGGGGTGAGCACATTGGTGGGGTAGAAATGAAGAAGAAGAATGCATGTGTAAGAGGCTTCCTAGCTGATAATGGAACAAGGTTCAAATCTGAATTAAGAAAAATACTGGGCAGGATTCACGAAGGCTTGCACGGAGTCTAAGAGTAGTGTAAGACTCCATGCAGCCTTGGCGATCCAGGAACAGCCCAAAGTCCGTGTAAGAGACAAGCTAAAACGTCTCTTACATGGAGTGGGCGTGGATAAGCTAATCACCTCACTTGCAGCCAAATAGCATGCAAATGAGGATGATTAGTGATCCAGGAAGCCCAGAACAGCCCGTGTAAGAGCTGTTTTAGCTGCAGAAATGTACTCAGTTGACAACTGAGTACGTTTCTGCAAAAACCGCAATGGAGCCATGTCAGCTCCAAATAAAGGGTGCATATGTGTCAGGCAGCATGCCAATGGCCAAATACGTGGCCATTGGCAAGGTAACCTGATGCAAATATATTGCTGCGCTGTATAAAACATAAAAACGAAGGTTATAAACCCACAAATGTGGGTTTTATGCAATACATGGAATTTCAATGCAGGGACCAGCAGACCAAAAACAACATGGCCACCGTGTAGTGGTTGTTAAGGGGGGAAGCTGAGTCTAAGAGATGTAACTAAGCATTAGTAGGCAATCTGATGCAAATGAGTGTTAGGATACTGAATTCCACTGTCACATAGCAAATGGGCACAGTCTGAGTAGTGTAAGAGTTACAGAAGGGGGAGGAACAGAGTAGGAGATAGGTGACATCACAGGGGGGAATGGTAGAAAGAAATGCAGTTCATTGGAGGTCAGAGTTACATGACAGATGTCAGACAGATATCATGGAAAGAGGTGTGCCACTAGATAAGCATGAGAAAGTCAAGAAATGGAAGGTGTACACTGTTGCCTACACCAAAGTTTCTTGCTGGGTGTGCATGTGCATGTGTGCGCACCATGAAGCACTAGTAAGACAGTGTGCATGCATGTAATGCAGACTGAGCATGTGGGAGCCTGTTGGTAGCTGTTTAACACTGTTTGCGCGTGTGTGTGCGCGTGTAGGGCAGACTTAGCATGTAGAAGCCTGTTGGCAGATCTGTAACACTTTTTGAGCTGGTGTGCGCGCATTTTAACCCGAATAAGACGATTCTGAGCCGTGTAAGCATGTGTGCGTGCGTGTAAGCCACTGTGAGCATGTTTCTGCTGGTATACACACTGCTCCCCCCTGAGGAAACAGAAAGGAAAAAGGAAGCAACATAATTAGTAGGAAGCTAGCAGGGGATACTGCTGGAGCTAGCAGGTGAAAACAATTAGAAGCAGGCAATTACACAGGCAGAAGAGTAGCTCAGCCCAACACTTAAAAATCTGCAAACAGCAGTGCAAGATGTTTCTCTCAAGAGACACTGCAAGACAGGAGCAAGCATTTAGAAGTTAAAACTGAAAAAGCTGAACTCATAGCAGAAATGTTAATGGCTGCCATAGCTGTCATAATGAGACATAGGCGACTTGCTGAGGGTGGTGACAATGCAGATGGTGCCAGACAACCCACAGTTAGGAGACGGAGAAGAGTGTACAGCCCCAGGGTCACCTACCATGGGTTACATGAGCTGGAGATAGTAGAGCGCTATAGAGTGGACAGAGACCTCCTGCAGAAAATAGTGGAGCTGTGCAGGCCACGCCTCACACACAGAACCAACAGAGGGGAACCCATCCCAGTTGAAGCCAAGGTATGTGTTGGCCTAAGAATACTAGCAACAGGTACCTTCCAGAGACCAACTGGTGATATGATGGGGATATCACAGGCATCAGCCTCCAGGGTACTGCACCAGTTCCTGGATGCCATGTCAGCACATGTCAGTGATCATGTATATTTCCCCAGTGCCCGTGAGGTATTGGCCAGCAATATGCGTCTCTTCCAGCAAATAGCAGAATACCCTGAGGTAGTGGGTGCAATAGACTGCATGCACATATGCATCAAAGCACCAGCCGGTGAGCGGGGTAGGGCATACATCAACCGCAAGAGCTTCCCCTCCATCAACTGCCAGGTCGTGTGTAATGCCCAGGGCATAATAATGAATGTGTGTGCTGGCTGTCCTGGGAGCTACCATGATTCCCACATCTGGCATTTGACGCAGCTGTACCAGACATTTGCCAATGGGGACATCCCGCACGTACACCTAGTGGGGGATGCAGGTTATGCACTGGAGCCGTGGCTGATGACACCCATCAGAAACGAACACACACCTGAACAGGAATGCCATAATGAAGCACACGCACAAACACGTAATGTAATAGAGCGCGTGTTTGGGCTGCTCAAGTCACGGTTCCGGTGTCTGGACACATCTGGTGGAGCCTTGCAGTACACACCAACTACATGTACCCAAACTGTCATGGTATGTGCTATGCTACATAATATGATCTTGCGAAAACAGCTGCAGCAGGACCAGCATCGGGCCGGGCCAAACAGCAGCCCACCATTGCCAAGGCCATCACAGGCAGAGCGTGACTCGGAGGAGCAACAACCTGAGCCTGCCCCAGTAGGCAGAAGGAGGCGTGCCCAGTATGCCCTGGCCTTGGCAAAGAGGCAACGCATAGCACATACACTGGCTCAGTAGGAACCCTGGGAATGATACCCCCTCTGACTCACTCAGATAATAACAGGGATGCCTAAAATGACATGACCTGCTCACAAACATGTACAGGGAGTGTAATATGTGCATCCGACAGAGGCAGCCCTGCAGCACCACCTGAGGCATGAATGCCATGTGTTAAGTAATGTAACACCATGTACTATATGCACACCTGAGGACCCTGACTAACATCCTACTCTCACCAAGCATCATGCCACAATATGATAATGAGATGATCAAGTGCAATAATTGACTGAAGTATCGCAGTTAGTCAAAGGGGATCCAATGTGTGCCAGCCTGGGATGACATGCTGAGCATGACATGAAGCTCCACCTGCTAGGACTGGCGTGCACCTATCAGTGCAGGCCGTATGGATACTGGCAAAGGCTGTTGTTACCCACAGTGTGCCCTGAATAGGTAGGACTCAAAACACAAACCTACCTCCATAGGTATCAGAAGGGATAAGAATAAGATAAGGGATAAGTCGAAACAGCAAGATGCACGCAGTCTAAACTCACCCAGTATGGAGAATGTTGATATCTGTGCTGTAACAGAAAACTGAGTCAAGGCTCACAACAGCACACTAACACTACCAGGTTACACCTCATACTGTGCTGTACAGCCTCAAAACATGGAACAAGCTACAAAAGGAGGGTGACTAGCAAGAATTGTCAAGGATAACCACACCCCCATGTTGGTACCACAACAAGAAGCAGCATGGACTAGCCATGGACAAGTAACAGTGGCTAAAACTGCCCCCAGTTTATAGCCTGCTACAGACTACTGTCCCAACACCAGGAACTGCACCTGGCCTATGCTGGAATACATGAATATATCAAGTCCTCCAAACCACATTATATTGGGTGACTGAAAATACCCAGACATAGACTGGGAGCATTATACTAGCTCCAACACTGTAGGACAAAAGTTCATAGAATCCATAAACCAAAATGCCCAGGAACAACGTACCACTCCCACAAGAGGGGTAAGCATACTGGATGTGATAATCAGCAACATGGGTACTGGATGGCAAGACGAGAAGTGTATTGCTCACTGGTAAAACCAGACCATAGAGTAATCACACTGGATATACAAATCCTGACCACAGTCCCTGGCCAGAAAACCACAGTGGAAAACATGTCTAAAGCAATATTTGCACTCCTCCAAACTGATGAAGAATCCATTAAAGGTCCTGTGCAGGTGCAAAATATGGGCCACACCTCAGAACCTGTAATACAGCCATTCCATGAACACTGCCAGGAATGCTTGGATTATGCAATCCTAAATTAAAACAGGACACAATGCCATACACGCAGGCATCTGGCATGGTGGACACCAGCCATAACCAAACCATGCAAGAGAATGAGGAAGCTACTACATGATAGAGCAAACATAAACAATGAAGTAATCACTGATCAGGAATATGGCAATAAAATATGTCCACACATACAATCCACTAAGGCCAGCCACAACAAGTTGAATCTGTGAATCCTGAGGCAATGTTACACCTGCCCCAAGTACACAGACAACCCCAAACTCCACCCAAGAAATACAAATATATGTGAGAGATGCAACCATCTATCCAAACTGGAGGCTGAGCTCCCTCAACTCAGTACTCCCAAAACTAGTCAGGAGGAGAAGGTAACCACACACACCACAAACACAGTCCCACATAGACCTATCACAACTGCAAACCAAAGACATAAACACAGAAAAACATTCCTGGAGGCACGAATTACAAACACAGCACACCAACAGAGGCCTCTAAAGCAGACACCCAATCAAACAACCTCCAAACATAGCACATGCAACACATAGTACACAAAGCTGGTGTGCCAAACAGTCACAGGCCAGAAGAAGAAACAACATGCCGGATACAGTTGTAATAGGTGACTCCATAGTCAGACACACTGCTGTCCCGCACACCAGACTGAACAAGGGAAAGGGTACAGTAAGCTGCCTGTAGGCTGCCACAATATGCCACATAACACAAGTATGCAGGTCACTCCAAAGCAAGTAGAAATATGATGCAGTCATAGTCCATGCTGGTGTGAATGGCCTGAGATGTACCTCCCTAGACTACATGAAAAGAAACATAGATGAGCTCTCTGATTATGTAGTCCAGGCCGGTATGACACTCACTGTTTGCAGCATCCTACCGTTACCAAGAATAATGCCACAGTACAAACACAGAATGATCAGTCATAGCAAGTGGCACACTTACTGGTGTCATTCCAAGGGGATCTAATGTCTGTCTGCTTGGGATGTCATGCTTGACAAGCCACACAGCTGTTCCTGGGATGGCTTGCACCTGTTACCCCTGGGCATCTGGATATTGGATAAGGCCTTTGCCACCTCCATAGAGCCTTTTGTAGGCAAGGCTGAAAAGACTAACCCACCACCCTAGAAAACATAAGTGTAAAGAAGCATAAGGGTAATGCTGACCAATGCCAGATGTGTAAACCCCAATATGCATGCTCCCAAGGCCATCCCCAGTATGGAGAACATCGATGTCTGTGCAGTGACAGAAACCTGCTGCAAGCCTCCTGACAGCACACCAGCACTACCAGGTTATACCACATATCATGTGTCATGGCCCCAAAACCTGGAACAAAACATAAAAGGAGGGTGAGTATCCATATTCAGCACAGACACCCATACGTCCAGGTAACTGACAATGCACAAGGCATTGGAGTCCACCCATGTGCAACTAACTGTAGGCAAGACTGCTGTACAGTCTGTAGCATGCTACAGACCACACTCTCACACACAGGAACCCCATCCAGCTGTCCTGAAGACACTGGACAGTATGAATGTCCCACCAAATACCAAACAAGGTACCACAAATTACCACATAGGTGGTAAACCATTATGTATGGAAGGAGTAATCAGGGACCTAGGGACACAAGTGGACAGTAACCTGTTATGTGACACTCACATTGCCAATGTGGCTAGGAAGACTGTCTACATTGGACACTGTATCATGAAAGGATTCACATCTACGTCAACAGAGGTCATTGTGCCCCTATACTGTTCTCTTATCACACCCATAATCTAGTACAATGCCTCATATGGGATGTACCTTACCTGACACCTGCAGCAGTTAGAAAGACCTGAAAGGTACCTCACCAAGAGGATAAAGGGTCTCAAATATATGTCATATGCTGCCTGGCTGTAGACACCCCAGCTGAATGCAGTCACATACTGCCTACACAGAGGCATTGCATGCCTGTTGTACAAGGCCATGCCCAACACAGGAGTAATGGACATGCTCCACCCCAGAAAACTCAAAGCCATCAGAGCTGTGAGAGTGAGAGATGTCAACCTCAACAAATAATGAAATAGGATGTGCTGGAGGGACAGATACATAATCCAGAGGCTCCCCACACCCTGGACCAGAATCCCACTCCAAGTTAGGGAGAGCCCCTCACTGACACTCTTCAACAGGAATCTTGCCAAGTGGATGGATGATTGTAGAGTTACACTGGGGGTCTTCATTGTGTCATGTCCAGACAGAGGCAAAGCAAAGCAAATCATAAATGGCCATAATATTCACATAGCAAGGGGTGGCAAAAACCACACACACTCTGGCTAGGCTAACAAATGCCATAGGGTGGATAGCCTAGTATGAGCCTATGAACCTATGAAGATACAAATTGTACAGGACACTAAGGATTATCCCAAGGCTTCCACAACTGATGGTAGGAACCATGTTGGAAATTCACAGATATGCTCTGAATCACACAAATATCACAAACAATATACCAAACACACACACATATTGCCAACATACTTCCTGACAGGTGCAGTGCAACCCCCCCCCCCAGAATGCAAAATATCTATCCCAGCAGACTGCTGTCCCCCTGACATTGCAGATGCTGAGGTAACAGCCAGCATCTACAAAGTAAAACACACAGCAGCAATGGTATGAGATGGTGTCCTGGGCTGAGTCCAACATGGACTCCAAGACGAATGGAATGCCAAATCACACTACTGCTCAATGTCAGCCTTACCACAGGATATGTACCCAAAGAGCAGTGTACAACAACAGTGGTCCTTCTCAACAAAGGTGTTGCCTGAATGGATACTGAAAACTACCACCCCAGAATCCTGAGAAGCTCGGTCTGCACAGGTATGGAAAGGATCAGCATGTACCGCAGACATAAAGATATTGGGGACCTACTGACACCAGAACCTACCCAGTGTGGCTTTCTTAAGTGCAGATCCTGCCCCTAAACATGTTTGACTCAATTGAAACAGTCATTAAGGTCATTGATGAGGGCAATGTGGTCCACACAGCGTAGCTGGACCTTGCAAAGGTTTCTATACAATACCCTACGTGTTCATTATAGATAAGCTCACCAGCTTAAATATAAACCCCTATGTCAGTAGAGGGGTTGCAAACCAGACCAAGGACAGAACAGACATGTTCAGACATGCTGCAGCCATGTCAGACTACAAACCAGATATAACTAGCATCCCACAAGGCTTGGTCCTGGGATCTCCCTCGTCTGGTATATATGTCCCATAGGTACAGGCAAACATGGAAGGACTGTGTCTGAACATGTTTGCAGAGGACTACAAACTGCTCACCATATATGATCCACCAGCTGACACAAGCATCCCACAAAAGGGCCACATAGAAACAGACAACTGGTGCCATAGCCATGTCAGCAAGCTAATTGCAGAAAAGTGTATAGTCAACCCCCGTGGATATACAGTAAGTGCCCACCAATTACCACATAGGTGTTAACCCATTATGTAGTTAACATGTAATGAGAGACCTGGGGACACAAGGCGATAGATATCCTGCATTGGACAAACATGTGCTGTAGTGTTTACAGAAACATACCATATACCCACCTAATCATGAAGGTTGTCAGATCTAGATAAGGGGAGGTCATTGTGGCTCTGCAGTCATCCTTCATCAGTGTTACAATTGACTACAATAGCCCCTGTGGGATGTACCTCAGCAGACACCTCCATCAACCGTAAAGTACCCAACAGTACCTCACTAGGAGTATCAAAGAGCTTGCACAGATGCCATGTGTTGCCTGTGTTGCTGGTATCAATAAACATGCTGCACCTTGTACAATCTGAATGGCAGTGAGCTATGCACATGAGAGACCTGAACCCCAGCACTGACTTACATAGGACAAGCTGTACTGCATGATCCATAACACAGAAGCCACATCCACCCATGAGTGAACTCCCAGTACAGGCTACCCATAGAGTCACTTATCGATTTTCCTCAATAGGAATCTTGATGAGTGGATGAGAGATGGTAGCTTTATCCTGGGTATCACTGTCATGTCACAGGTAGACAGAGGCACAGTATACTAACCATGACATATGTCATGGCAAACTCCAATTACAATGTGTGTCAAAGGACAAACACACTCTCCAACTAGCATTAGACATGGACTAGGGCACATCGCTAGTGTTTGCAAATGTACACCTATGTTGTGGAATACACCACCAATGTTGGACAAGCCTGGTTTAAGTAGTTCATATCTGAACAGAATGCAACATGGTCAGATGTACACAACTGGCCCCTAACCAGGCTGTTGTGCTCACTATCGAAATGTAAAGCAGTGATAGCACTAAAGCCCAGGATACTGTCCACCACAGTCAAAGTACTGAACCAGTACACTATACAGTACTACAGTGTTAGGTCAGTGTGAAAGGATGTTGACAACTGTATGCAAAGTATCCCATGCAAACCCTGCAGGCACGGTATAATCCTGTTGTGTTCACACACAAATCAGTTGTACAGTAACTACACAACATGACACACAACACACAACCATAAACGGGTGATATTTGTTGAAGTTCACACTCATCCACAAATGTGGTGGGCTGCAGAGTTCAACATATGGAATGCTCACACTGAGCATGCTCACACACTTTGATAAATGAGACATATGTCAGACAACATGCCATGGGAAGGCTGAACTGGGCATGCTCACACACTTAGGCCAAATCTCAGTTTAGCAGTTGGCCACACATATCTGGTATTTTTACGTGTTATTCCAGGAACCAACCACATTACAGCAGTCTGCCCAGTGCACACAGTTAAATGACTACAGAGACATACGTGATATAGTGGATCCCTCCCATATGCAAACATCTTCCACAGATGCACAAGTTGTTCATACAAACAGGGAATGCTATGGCAATAAAGACGTGCAAACAGTCTATCAGCAACAAATAATGTGCATTTGACAATTAAACATATGGGTGTAGAGGTCAACACTAGGCTGTTTGCCCTAGGGAATGACAGCTTAGCCAGAGTGTGCTTGGCATCTGCCTCCCCACAGGATGCACATTCCCCTTTCTAAACACCGATGATGTCAGCACCCTATAAGTACAGCAGGAGAAAAAAACCTTCCTGTAATGCAAATAGCATGCACTGCTAATACATCTGTCTCAAGTGTCATAACATCGTTAGGTAGGGGTTTGAATCCTGCAAATGCTTTGTGTGTGGGAGTGGGGTTGATGTGTTTGCAAGTCTATGGCAAAGAAATGTCCCATTTGGCAACTGGGAAAACACACTACAGGATGCACATTCCCCTTTCTAAACACAGATGATGTCAGCACTCTATAAGTATAGCAGGAGAAGGGCAACCTCTCAGTAATGCAAATAGCACGCTCCGTCTCAAGTGTCATAACATAGTTAGGTAGGGGTTTGAATCCTGCAAATGGCAAGTGTGTGTGTTTGGCTGAGGGGTGTTAGTGTGTGTGTGAAGGAAATGTCCTTTTTGGCAACTAGGAGAACAGACTACAGGATGCACATTCCTCTTTCTAAACACTGATGATGTCAGTACTCTATAAGTATAGCAGGAGAAGGGAAACCTCCCAGTAATGCGAATAGTGTGCTCTGCTAATGCATCCCTCTCAAGTGTCATAACATAGTTAAGTAGGGGCTTGAATCCTGCAAATGACAAGTGTGTGTGTTTGGCTGAGGGGGGTAATTGTGTGTGAGGGGAATGTCCCTTTTGGCAACTAGCAGAACAGACTACAGGATGCACATTCCCCTTTCTAAACACTGATGATGTCAGCACCCTATAAGTACAGCAAGAGAAGAAAAACCTCCCAGTAATGCAAATAGCACACTCTGCTAATGTGTCCGTCTTGAGTGGCGTCAGGTAGGGGTTTGAATCCTGCAAGTGTGTGTTTTTGGCTGAGGGTGGTTAGTATGTGTGAGGGAAATGTCCCTTTTGGCAACTAGGAGAACAGACTAAAGGATGCACATTCCCCTTTCTAAACACTGATGATGTCAGCACCCTATAAGTACAGCAAGAGAAGGGAAACCTCCCAGTGATGTGAATAGCACACTCTCCTAATGCATCTGTCTCGAGTGTCATAATGTAGTCAGATAGGGGTTTGAATCCTGCAATTGGCAAGTGTGTGTTTTTGGCTGAGGGGGGTTAGTGTGTGTGAGGGAAATGTCCCTTTTGGCAACTAGGAGAACAGACTACAGGATGCACATTCCCCTTTCTAAACACTGATGATGTCAGCACCCTACAAGTACAGCAGGAGAAGGTATGTGGCATGGACAATGACTGAGTTGTATGTGTCCATGCCTCTGACCGACCTGCATGCTTGTGTTATGTGGTGGACCATAGTGCCCCACAGGCATATCACTGTGACCTTCACCTTGTCCAGCCTGGTGAGCGTGACCATACTGTACTGGACAATAAAGGTAGCTAACACAACTGTGGCAGGTGTGTTGTCTAGCCATACAGGCTGTGAGTGGCACACAGGATTTGTGTGCTATGTGTTGTGTGATGTGTTCAGGCATAACGTATGCCTGTGTGCCAGCTGCAGAGGTGTGTGCTGCTCAGGCAGGATGTTATTCTAAGGCTCCACGAATGGCCCAGTGTGTTCACGTGCTTGTATTGCTGTCAGTGTAGGTCTACATCAGACTAGTATTGTAGTCACTGTAGTATTGCATGCCACCTGACAGGTTATGCCAGTACTGAGTTCAGAGTGCTTAGTCCCCAGTTAGGCTATGTGGTTCCATCTCATACATGTGTTGTACGTCCATGTGTAGGGGAGAGGGTTGACTGTGTACATGTGGCAGCTGTGACATTGCCACATGACCCACATATTCCACAACTGTAGCATAGAGGTGACTGACAACTGACCTTTGAACATGCTACCATAGTATTGTGATTGCCATGGTGATTAACAGCACATAGGGCTAATGGGGAACAAGGTACGTAGGTTCATAGGTTCATAGCGTCATACTAGGCAATCTGCCCTAGGGCATTTAAGAACCTAGCCAGAATGTGTTTGGCTTTCGCCATCCAATGTAAATATATCTTGTCATGCCCTTTTCCGAGGTTAGTATACTGTGCCTCTGTCTAACAGTGACACAGAAGTGATACCCGGGGTAAACCTACAATGTCCCATCCACTCATCAAGATTCCTCTTGAAGAGAGTCAATGAGGGACTCTTCCTAACCTGGACTGGGATTTTATTCCAGAGTGAAGTGAGCCTCTGGGTTATGAATCTGTCCCTCCAGCATGTCCTATTTATTTTAGTGCTGAGGCTCAGGTCTCTCAAGCGTGTATCCCGATGGGATTTGGATATTCTCAGGTGCAGCATGCCCATTAATTCCGGGTTCAACATGGTGTTATACATTAGGCACAGATCGCCTCTGAACAGGCGGTATGCCACTGAGTAGAGCTGGGGTTTATTTAACCGGTCAGCATATGGCATCTCTTTGAGCCTTTTGATCCTCTTGGTGAGGCACTTGTGGGGTCTTTCCAGTTGCTGCAGGTGTCTGGTAAGGTACATCCCGACAGGGGGATTGTACTCAATTATGGGCCTGATGAGGGATGAGTAAAGAGGCACGATGTCCTCCCCTGATGTAGATGTGAATCCCTTCATGATGGGGTGGGCTATATACAATGTCTTTCTAACCACTTTGGCCATGTGTTTGTCAAATGAGAGATTGCTATAAGCTTGGCTCCCCAGGTCCCTAATTACTTCTTCTGTACATAATGGAGTACCACCTATGTGGTACTTTGTGGGCACTTTGTTTTTGCCAAAGGGGATGACTATACACACTCTTGCATTCAGCTGGAGGCCATGGCTCTGGAACAAGTTGTCTGTTTCTATGATGCCCCTTTGGAAGATGCTTGTGTCGGCTGGAGAGTCGATTATGGCGGTCAGTTCACAGTCTTCAGCATATTTGGTCAGCCACAGTCCTTCCGTGTTGGCCTGTACCTCCGATAAATATATACCAAACAAGAGATGTCCCAGGACTGAGCCTTGTGGGACACAACTCATAACTGGTTTGGAGTCTGGCATGGCTCCAGCAATTCTAACCATGTGGGTTCTGTTCTTGAGCTAGTGTGCAATCCATCTAGTGACATAGGGGCTTATATTTAAGCTGGTGAGCTTCTCTAGAATGCCTGAGTGGGGTATTGTTTTGAAGGCTTTTGCGAGGTCCAGGTAGGCTGTGTGAACCACCTTCCCCTCGTCAATGGCCTTGGTGACTGTTTCAAAGAAATCAACCAGGTTTGAGAGGCAGGATCTGCCCTTAACAAAGCCAAACTGGGTATGAACCAGTGTCTGTAGGTCCGCAATATCTATATGTATGTGGTCCATGATGATCCTTTCCATAGCTCTGCAGACCAAGCTAGTGTGGCTTATGGGGTGATAGTGTCCAGGATCCGTTGAGGCACCACCTTTCTGTAGAGGGACCACTGTTGCTGTACGCCACACTTTGGACACATATCCTGTAGTAAGGCTGGGATTGAACAGTAGGTTTATGTTTGGTAGTAGCACGTCTTGGTGGTCATGTAGGACACAGCTCGGGACACTGTCTCGTCCCATTGATGCAGTGTGTATTGCTTTGGAGAGGGCGGCTCTTACCTGAGCATCTGAGATGTCAAGGGGGCAGCATTCTGCTGGGATACATATTTGCCCTTTCATTGTGGAGGGGGGTGAGAAGATTGCACTGAACCTGTCAGCTAGAATGTTGGCAATGTCTGCGGGTTTGGTGTTTCTATTGACATTATGGACTACCTCTGAGCATATCTGGGAATTACCACCCAGGTTCCTAACATAACTAAAGAAAGCCTTGTGATTATCCTTAGTGTCCTGTGCAATTTCTGTCGAAGCTGGCCTTAGACAGTCTTATGAGTGCCTGTAGTTATTTGCTAATACTGATCAGTGATGCCTTCCCTATTTGTGAATTTGTTGTATCATTTGGTAGCTTCATCCTTCTATTGTGTAGTTTGTTTATGGCTGGGGTCCACCAGACAGGATGTCTGCCTTTGGAGGATTGGGTCTTGGTTTTATTCGGGATCACATGATCCATGCATTCCTGAAGGTGTCCATAGAATGCGTTTATAGAGGAACCTGCGGTCTGGTCTGTAGTTTCCACAGGCCCGGGGGCTTTGAAGGTTTCCACCTCAGTTTTGAGGAGTGTGAATTTGGTTTAGAGAAGTTGTTCATTGTGGTGTTCTGGGCAGGGGGTGGGGTCAGGATGTGAATATCCAGTGAGATTAGGTTATGGTCCGATCTTACCAGTGAGGGATACACTTCTGGTCTGGAGCATAGAGTCCCCATGTTGGTGATGATCAGGTCCAGTATGTTTCCCCTTCTTGTGGGAGTGGTAACAAGTTGTTCCATAGCATTTGAGCTCATATATTCTAGGAATCTTTGGCCTAGGGTGTTGCAGCTAGAGTCATGCTCCCAGTCCATGTTTGGGTAGTTGACGTCGCACAATATAATGGTGTTTGGAGAGACCTTCATATTTCCACTGTTCACAGGACGGCCGAGTGCAGTTCTTGGGTGTGGGAGGGTGGTCTGTAGCAGGCTATAACCTGGAAGGCAGTCTCACCCATTGTTAGTTGCACATGGATAGTCTCTGATGCTTGGTGCTTTGCCACCAACCTGGAGGTGTGGGTATCTTTGATGAGTATCAATACTCCCCCTCCATTTGTGGTTTGTTCCACATTTTGGGGCTGAAAAGCATGGTATGAGGTTAAACCTGGTAGTGCTGGTGTGCTCTCAGTAGCCCTGAACCAGGCATCTGTTACTGCACAGATATCGATGTTTTCCATGCCAAGGAGAGTTTTGGGTGCATGCATCTGGAGGTTTAGACTTCTGGCGTTGGGTAGCATTACTCTTAGTTTCTTATCCCTTGTGATAACTATGAAGGTGGGTTTGTCATTTGAGCCTTGCCTAACATAGGCACTATGGGGGTAGCAAGAGCCTTTGCCAATATCTGAAAGCCCAGGGGTGACAGGTGCATGCCGTCCCTAGCAAAGCAGGTAGTTCAACAGAAGATGAATATGTGAAGGTGTAGTGCCTGTGATTAGTTAGCAGTAGCATATATGACTGCTCACGTGGACACATGCCAGGTAAGTCATATGCACTGTGTCACAGGCAATGTACATGTGAACAGGACAAACAGTGACATCCTGTCAAGTGAGACATGGACATACATATAGTAAGCTATGCAGATGGCACTAGGAGTCCACAGAAGCTCTATAACTATGCATTGCAGGTGTGATCAGTATTCCAGGGTAATTGCAAGCAAACATGCATGCAAACAAAGCTATAGTAAACAGGGCTGCATGTAGTCCATTGTACAACAAACAAGCTGTACCACTTCCAGTAGGTAACACTGCAAATATGCAGGCACTATGCACATGTACATGGAAATACATGGGTCAGATGGCTAGGGTCCAGTCTCAGCGCACACAAGTGTACAGACCATGTACTGTCAGGATGTACAATAACTGGATGGAAACCCATGTGCTCAAACCTGCAGTAATACACATGTCAAATGACAGACACTGAGCCTTCACTCAGTGGTTCCATACTTAGTAGGATGTATGCTACCTGGCCTGCCACCACAGTATCCCTGTCATATATGGGGACTCTACCTCCTGTGACAGTTAGTTTTGTGTGTTGGGGCTGTCTAGCATGGTATGAGATTTGAGCTTGCAGTGCTAGGGTGCTCCTGTGTGTTCTGTACCAGTCGTGTAGTACTGCACACATATCAACATCCTCAAACATCCGCATTGCAGAGTCCAGTGTGGGCAACATGCCACTTGCAGTTTACATGTCCATCATTGCGTATTAATACATTCATTACCTAATCCCCTGTGCTACCTATGTATGTAGCCTTCTGTTGACATCATTACCACCAGTATGCCAACATGTGCAGATGATACACTATGGTACTTACCATGGGTGTAGACAACAGTACATGACAATCACACCCTTACTGCATCAGGCATGCTGTGATATACCCACAATTAATTCAGCACACAGTACTGTTAACAACATGATACTATTACTACACATCTATGTGGTCACCCTGTGCATCAGCAACATGTTAACCTGTACCTGCACAGTTGTTACAGATTGCAGGAGGTGGCACAGTTTAATTATATGCACAGGGTGTGAACTTGGTATGCCTGAGTCAGCCACTGATACCACGGATTGACATGTATGTGTATGTGTGTTGGTGAGGGACAGCAGTAGAAGGTGGGGCAATGTTGATGCAGTGTGTGTGTGTATGCGGTAGCCCTAGGTGTTGTCAATTCGCATGTGTGTATGGATGCACACAGTTCCACCTCATGGCTGCCATATACTGGTGTTTGTCGACAGCCACAGACTGTACCTGCCAGGTCATACAGATCAGTGTCTCTGGCCATGGACACGGTACCTGTGCCTTGCAGGGGTGCTACGGACTGTATCCGATACCAACCCAGACTGGGCACTGTCATCAGAAGCAGGTGTTCATTGACTGGACACAGATCCCTGTCAGGCCTGGCCAGAGCCACGTGCACGTGGTCTCCTAGGGTGGTCTGATGACAGCACAGACCCAGCATTGCTGGGGCTGCTGCTGGCACTACAGGAGTGGCCGCGGCCCTGTTGTCATCCGCGACGACTGCCAGCTGCTGCTGTTGCTGACATACAGCCACGTCGATGCCTCAACTGCCCAGCATCGCCCTGGCTCATGGACATGTAGTTGTGGAACCGGTCTAATATGTCCCCACAACGTCTGTCTATGACATCGGTGAAATCATGGATGGCAGCCGCAATGTCACGCATACTGTCAGTCATGGCTGTGTGACATGCTGTCAGCTCCCTCAGACCCTGTCTGGTGTACCGTTCCATACATGACTGTGCCTGCATGACAGCTCGAAACATAGCTGAGGTTGTAAGACCTCTGTGGGCATGTCTGACAGGGGCAGTACGCCCACGGATGCTCCCACGAGAACCCCTGGACATCTGTCTGTGTGGTACCATCTCTGGGCCATGCCCATGGCTGCTGTGTGGGGAGGCATGTGCCACAGATACCACATTACCCTGGTCAATGCCCACTGTATGCTGTCCATCACCTATGGACATTGGTGACAAAGGGTGTATTGGCAGGATAACTGTGCGCATTGATGGGGTCGACAGCTGTATACTGTCAATCGGCTGACCAATGGCAGACCCTGGCATACCTTCCTGTTCCATTACACAGATGTCATCATTATCAGTACCCATGGCATCTGATTCAGGTTCCCTGCTACATGACACCAGAGCAGCACCAGAACCTGTGGGAGGGAAACAGAAAACACAGTTTACAATGTCTACACATTACCAGTGATGCACACATGCACACATGCGCACATGCACACATGTACACATGCACACATGCACAGTTCACACATGTGCACATGCACACATGCGCACATGCACACATGCACAGGTGCACACATGCACACATGCACAGGTGCACACATGCACACATGCACACATGCACACATGCACAGGTGCACACATGCACACATGCACAGGTGCACACATGCACACATGCACAGTTGCACACATGCACAGGTGCACACATGCACACATGCACACATGCACACAGTTTCACACAATTGTACAGTACTCAGTATGCGTGATATCAACACACAGGCACAGACACACCTACATTCATACAAAGAGCACTACTAAGTGAGCCAAATATTACTATTACTATCAAGACTATTACATGAATTGTTAATACACACTCACCAGCATGGATAGGCTGCACTGCTGTTACACCAGAGGGACCTGCAGACGTGAAGAAACTAATATCAGTGGGCACAACTGTGCCATTGTTACTGAGTATGATACAGGTCAGTAGTACAACAGTCGCCTTTCACAGGTCAGCTGCTAATATTGAGGATATCACACTTGCACATTAAATACTATGGTGACAGCTACAAACCAAGGACACACCTCACACATGCATTAACTACCAGTGTACACAACGGTCAACTATACATATGGCATATTACCTGCACGTTCACTGTCTTGCTGCTGCGTGGCTCCAGCCTCCATCATAATGCATGTCTGCTGCTGTTGTTGTTGCTGGCGGACTGGAGCCACTACTCTCATGAGTAGTCCCTCCAGTCTGGTGAGTGGGGGATGTGCAGCCACCCCACCACCTGTGGCGACCTGTTGCCTGTGGATATCTGACGCACGCTGACGGACATGTCTGATTAAATCACTGCAGTGATGTCGTACCTGCTCATATGTCCTATTATGCATGCCTATGTCATTTACCCGATGGACCAGGTCTTGCCACAGTGCAGCCCTCTCCTGCTGATTCTGGCTGGTGTGGGAAAAGAGTATTGCATAATCCCGCACCAGGCTCTGGTGTATCTCCTCATCCTCAGCTGTGGAGTAAGTGGGATTCCGCGGGTGAGCCATGTACCTGAGAAAGAAAATAACCTGATATCAGCAATATATGTCAGCAGAATTTGGCACACATACTACACATGCTACTCGACTGTTATGATACAACATATCTCACATATATAGCATCTGTCTGTCTATTGGTGGATACACATGTAAATGGCCAGGTATCAGTGCTCAGCCAGCAACTGTGCAACAGTACCTGGCACACTCCATACGACATACTACCAAACCCCAGCAGTCAGAACACTGATTCAGGTCAAGAGCACCTCCTCTCTCTGGGGGTTTGTATCTAGGTACTGTATGGCCTACATCATCAACTACTGTGAGCTGACCACACACTGATTGCCCTGGATATACATATCCCACCTCCACCACCAGCACAAACGACTATAGTGAATAACATTACAGATGCAAACTTTACACTTTGTAACAGTGACATGGTATCCTTTCAGCCCACTGGGCCAGTGGCATATACAACCCACAATGCTGACCCCTACACAATTGCTTTCTACAGACATCTCCGAGAATGCATGGATCATGCAATCCCATATATGACCAAGACTCTCTCCACAAAGGGACAGCATCCTGTCTGGTGGACCCCAGCCATAGACAGATTGTATTACAGAAGATGGAAGCTACTGCAAGACAGAGCATAATTCCATAAAGGGAGGGCATGTCTGAGCAGCACTAGTAAGGATATATTTTCCATCATACAAACATCAATGGACAACTTTGAGAGGGAAATCAAGAGGGACACTACAGATAACCAGAAGGCCTTCTTCAGTTATGTTAGCAACCTGGTCAGAATCCATCCTCTATGCCCATAGTTAGTACACGACAACAAATATTTCACTGACACCACAGATATTGACAACATTGTGGCATACATGTTCAGTGCAGGTGTCACCCCACCCTCTCCCCCAAAATAAGACATAGTTATCCCAGCTGACTGTAACCTCCCTGTCATCACAGATGTCCAGGTGAGAGCCGCCCTCAGGAAAGCAGACTACACAACATGAATGGGACCTGATGGTATCCCCAGTTGCATGCTACATAAACTCTGACAGGAGCTAAACACACATATATAAGTGCTATGTAACACTAGCCTGACTACAGGATATGTACCTGTACACTGGCGCACAGCAGCAGTGGTTCCACTCCAGAAGGAGGCACCTCAACATACCAATACAATACAACACAATACATTACATTACAATACAATACTATACAATATGCTATTGCCCCCTGGGACTACAGAAGCGTACTGTTCTGCTACCCTGACCATTGTGACACATGTGGTGTGATGGTACCTGCTGCTGTCACACAGTTACACAGGGTGACTCATACGGCATATTACCTATCTGACTAACATTCAGCAGGGGTATGTGTGACATGTACTCATGGGGAGTCTTGCTTCTTAACACTGTGTGGTTTTTTGCAGGGTATGTCTTATCTGTGGGTAGGAACGTTTACCTCCTCATGTGCTCTCTATTGCAGTGGCATGGACGACACATAGCAGTCATTTAGGTTGTGGATGGTGTGAGGTGATACTATGGTTGTTGGACATCTGTCATGGGTGTGACTTACGTATGTAAATCCGGGAATGGTAACCTCTATGTGGGTAGTATATGTGTACTCTGTGGTGTTGTCAGTCACTGTGCATTGGTAATGTGTTTGAGTGCATTGTCACAGTGTTGTACATGTCACTGTGTCCTTCTCCATATCTGTAGCTGTCATGTGAGGTCCATACCATGGCATCCATTATGTGGTGTGGAGGGGTACACCGACCTACATGTCCATAGCTGACACACCATGTCTGCTGACACATACCATGTGCAGGTATTCCAGGAATAGTGTGCCACTGTGAATATCATTGGGGCCACTACTGTACACATTTATGACCCTGTTCACCCCTGACACATGCAGGGGTGGGCAGCCAATCACATATCTGGTGGTTACTGGTGTAGGTAATTTGAAATGTGGTATGGTACTCCGGTTTTGACACTGGTGTTCACTCCATGCCTTTGTCACCAGGCACCTGTTGCAATACATCTGTACACATGTGCTTCACTCAGAATTTATATACATCTCTCTCTCTCTCTCTCTCTATATATATATATATATATATATATGTATGTATGTATATAGATATATCTATATGTATATATATATATATATATATATATATATATATATATATATATATATATATCTGTATACATATACACATATTTATTATTTATTATTTTATTTATTTTATTTTACATTTGTTGACCGGGCTAGTCTAGCTGGACATATATCCATTTTCAGTAGAGGCCCGGGGAGAAAAGCTCCAAGATACAGGCAATAAGCACACATTTACAATAAAAAAGACAATAGCAAGCAAAAATACAAAATGTTACAAAGGTAAGCATGAGTAATAATAAAGAGTAAAAGAGAAAAACAGAGACAGACTAGACAACCTAAAATTGTAAATAACAACTAAAAAATAATGAAAAAAAAAATGAAATGAAACAGCTGGTTAAAAACAGAATTTGAGGTGAGCAGGAAAGTAAGTAAGAGTAATAAAAAAGAGCTGATTAGGAAGCTACTAAAATTGCCTATATTAAAAATGAAAGAGAGAATAGGTAAAATGTATATAGGGTTCAAAATGAGGAAGTGGCTGGTATCAGTAAGTGTGGCATTTAGAGGCAAGAAACAGGGGAGGGTGAGTGAAGTATGAGTAAGGAGGTAGTGTTTTCAGTCAGGGTTAGCACAGGGACATAGCCAGTGTGTTTTTAGGTGCTCTTTAATATGTTTTTAAAAAGGGGTCTGGAGTCAATGTTGGTTATTTCATGAGGGAGTTGGTTCCAGACTTTCCACAGAATTTGAAAATAATGAGTCACCAGCTTTATTGTAAGATTTAGTCGAGGCTACTAGTAGTTTGTTAGCAGATCGGAGTGTGGCTAGGTTTTTATAAGGGATAATTAGTTTTGTAAGGCTAGGGGTAGCATCTGGGTAGTAAAGGGACTTATGAATGATAGTTAGTTGTTGATAGAGTAAGTGGCTATTAAGTTCTAACCAATCCAGTTGTCTGAGGTTAAGACAGTGGTGAGTTCTGAAGGGTGTAGCCGTAATGAATCTAGTTATACTGTTGTAGCAGGTAGAGAGTTTGGTAATGTTATTTTTTGATAAGTTAGTATAAATGGCAGAGGCATAGAAAGGGTAGAGATCAGGTGGGTTTGGGCAATGGTTTTCGAGCTGCTGGGGTAAGGAAGGGTTTAATTCTATAGAGAGTACCAATTTTTTTGTTAACTGATTTGATGGTGTTATCAATATGGTGATCAAAATTAAGACGGTTGTCAATAGTAACACCTAATAGGCGAGTGGTCATGTCTGGGCTTATACAGGTGGCATTATTAGAGGAGATGGAGAAGAAAGGTGAGGAAGATTTGAGAGTAGGAGAAAAGAGAAGAAGTTTTGTTTTTTTGGGATTTAGAAGGAGGAATGTTCCATAAACCAATTTTCAACTTTATGGAAAGCTGTTTGAGTAAGGGATTGTAGTGAGGAAACATTATTGGCAGAACAGATTAAAGTTGAGTCATCGGCATATTGAATGCAGATGGCTTGGGGAATGTTTACATGTAGGTCATTAATAAAAGGGAAAAAGCAAGGGACCTAAGATTGAGCCTTGTGGAACACCTATGTTTACTGGTAGTAAGGAAGATAGGTTATTCTGCCATAGGACTGCTTGTTGCCTGTGTTGGAGATAGCTCCTAAACCATTGCAGTGCTTGAGAGCTCAGACAATAGAGATTTAGTTTGTCAAGAAGTATGTTATGGTTAACCATGTCAAAGGCTTTTGACAGGTCTAGGAATAGTGCAGAGGAGATGAGATTATTGTTCTTATTATTATTAATAATGTCAGTAAAGGAAAGGAGGGCAGTTGTAGTGCTGTGGGAAGGTCTAAAACCATGTTGACAATTGGCTAGAAGTCTGTTTTCTAGAAGGTAGGAAAGAAATTGTTTGTGTATGCATCTTTCCATGATCTTTGATAAAGGGGAGAGTAAGGCAATAGGTCGAAAGTTTGAGAGCTCAGTAGAGGAGCCCCCTTTATGTAGGGGGATGATGTGGGATATTTTCCATATGGTGGGGATTTTTCCTTCAGAGATAGTTCTATTAATAAGTATGGAAATAGGGTATGCTATAGCTTCTGCAGCAATTTGTAGGTATTCAGATGGGAGTTGGTCAGCAGATGGAGTGCAAGGTTTAAGTTTCTTGAGAAGCTTAAGGATAAGAGATGTGGCAACAGGTTGAATATGAAAGGTGTTAGAGGAGGTATTAGAAGTAATAGATAAGGTAGGAGTAGAAGTGGGTAGTGAATTGGCTAGGGTTTGAATAACGTCTGTGAAATAGTTGTTGAAGGCATCTGGGATCAGAGTGGAGTCACTAAGGTTAAAGCCAGAAGGAGTGGGAGTAGTTGTATTTCCTGGATTAAGAAGTTTATTAATGCCTGACCAGAATCTTTGCGGGGTTTGTTGACTAGTTTGTTGTAGGTGAAGATAAAATTCCTTTTATCTGTGAGGGTATCTTTCTTGGTGGCATTTCTTAATTGTTTGAAGAAGGTGATCTAAAGGACATTTAGTAGCTCTCCATTTAGCCCAGATTTTATTTCTAAGGATCATTTTGTTCTTAGTTTGTTTTGTTAGCCAAGGTGCCGTTTGGATCTTATCCTAGTAGTGCGAATGGGAGCATGAGAGTCAAGGATTTGTAGAAAATTGGTATTAAAGTAGGTAACTGCTTCATTGAGTTCAAGGTGGGTTAGTGGAGACCAGTCACATGCTTTTAGTTCTGTGAGGAACTGTTCAGGATTGAAGAATCTGTTTGAGCGAGATGTCTTAAGTTTATGGGTGGTTGGGACATGCAATTTTTGTCTAATAATATAGGTGAGCATGTGATCGCTAATATTATCAGGGAGTGTTCCTGGAGTGTAGAGGTTAGGATGGTTATTAATAAGGATCCAGTCTAGAGTTGCTTCTTTTTATTAGGTTTATGAATTCTAGTTGGAGTGGACATTAATTGTGAGAACCCGTGAGATTTATATGACTAGTAGGGTGCTGGGATGAACAGGTTAACCAGTCAATGTTAACGTCACCAAGTATTATGGTTTCTTGGGGTAGTTGGTTTGAAAGTGAACTAAGTAATTCCTCAAGGATATGGGAATTCTTTCCAGGGGGAAGGTACAAACAAATTATATATATAGATTTATTGTTGTTAATTAGCAGTTTGATAGCTAAAATTTGCTTTGGAGTCTAGAGGTGGTAGTTCATTATAGAGTAACTTGAAGATTAGATTTATAGATAATGGCTATTCCTCCGCCTTTCTTCTTTATGCGGTCACATCTCAGTATGTTAAAGCCAGGAGGAATGATTTCTTGGTCTTTAGTAGAGGGTTTTAGCCAAGTTTCTGTGAGACATAGGATATCAAATGAGTGTAAGTCTAGGAGGGAATGGAGGTGGTGAGTTTTATTATTTAAGCTCCTAATGTTAAGGTGAGCTATTAGTAGGGAGTTGGTTGAATTAGTACAGGATGGAGGTATTGTAGTGGGCATATTACTTGGACTTACATTAATGTTGGTAATAGGACCTGGATTGGGATGGATGTCACCATGTAGGAGGAGGTTCCTTTGTGAACAAAGTTTGGATTTAGAGCTCTTGGGAATGATATATGGGTACCTTTTATTTAAGTAGTATGAAGTATGAGATGATCTATGGTATCTGGGTAGTAGAAAGTTGGAGGAACAGGTTATATTACTATGATTGAGGGTTTTCTGCGAAGAGGTAGGTAAAGTTTGTTGGAGGTGAAGGTTTTGTTCATATAGAGTAATCATTTCAAGGAAGGTGATGTAATAAGGTATAACTAGGAAGGTTAATGTAGAGGTGAAGAGTAAGATATGTGTAAACAAAGATTTGAGTGTAAGAGGCATGGTAATTAGTGAATAATGGGTGGATGTAGGTAGTATTATAGTGTAAGTTAGAATACCAGTAGAGAGTTGATATATGGAGAGGCAAAGAGGGAGGAAGGAGAATGGTGGAAGAATTATTAGAATGGAAGAGGATTGGTAGGGAGAGAAAGGGGAGTGTCTAGTGAGGTATAAGTTGAGGACCCTGGGGTGGGTGGGAATTGGGGTAGGGAGGAGCGGAGCGGGCACACACAAGTAAGGTGAGACCAGAGGGAGAGAAACAATCAGTAAGGTAGAGGACCAGGGCAGGAGACAGAAGAGCAGTAAATAAGGTTGAGATTATGCAGGGGTTGTGGGAGTAGTATAAGAGAGGAGAGAAAAGAAGTGAAACCAGTACAGGGAGGAAAGGATAGGGTGGATTAGTCAGGAGAAGGGGTTAATGGGGAGTAGGGAGAGGACCGTGGAGCAGGCAATATAGACAGGACTCTGCAGGAATGGTAGAAGGGGATATATAGTGAAGGGCAGACCTGCAGGCAGAACAATAAAGAAATAAGGTAGGGAGAGAGACTAGGTTGTCTACAGGGGAAAGAAGACGATAGACCCCTATTTGTTTAGGTTTAGGGTAACCTTGGGAGGAGAATACAGGAGTTAGGGAAAGGGGAAGGGCAGATAATGGAGTAGGGAGCAGTTATAAGGCTAATGTAAGATAGGGAAGGAGCTACAGGGACACGGAGATGGGCTGTAGTAAGGGGTAGGGGAGCAGATGGAGGGGTTATGGCTGCTGATGGCTGCTGACAGAGTCAGGCAGTGGTGTAATACATCAACATAAAGTAATGTATTATCAAAACAATAATACTTATGGAGAAAGTAAGAAACACTGAGACATACAGAGCAGATTACTGCTCATATATATATTGATGTACATATATTGCTATAGATGTGGAGAGGAGGGGACACAAAGGGGGTGAGAGTGACAGAGGGGGTGGGACAGGGTGTGTTGAAGGTCGTCATATACAGTCATACCTGTAGATAGTCAGATCAGTCTGTCTATGTATATGTATCTACATATATCTATATCTGTATGTGTGCATTACATATATATGTTTGTACATATTCTATCTGTCTACTTCTGTCTATGTATTCCTACATCTCTCTCTATGTATGTATACATATATGCATATTATATATATATATATATATATATATATATATATATATATATATATATATATACACATACATACATATGTTGACATACATATGTATCCATATGATAGACAGGTATATCAACATGTTTGTCTACCATACTGTATACACACACTAACATACTGCTAAACATACATAACTGTGAAACCTACTTTGTACATTGCACTACAACCTACAGTCAACCAACATTGATATGTGCACATAGATGCTCTCACATACAAATGTATGTACAGCCTTCACTGATAGTTGCTGTATGTCCCCTGCCCTTTACACATCTTCATATACATATGGATACAGACCAATGACACATATGGAGGGTTCACAGTATGTAGACCTTTATAGTATTACTTTACATTACCTGTGTTTGTCACAGCTGCTTGTGTTGCCGTCTGGTTCTCTGTCCTGCTGCTCCACTTCCCAGTTGTCAGCTTTCAGGTGGCTGTTGCTGAACAATTTGTTTGTGTCTGCTTAATTGCAATTTTCTCTGTCTCTGTCTCTGTCTCTGTCTCTCTCTCTCTTTGTCTGTCTGTCTCTCACGTCCTCCTCAGGGTGCAATGAAAGTATTGCATGTGTGGACTGGGAGTACAGCATACTTTTGTAGGTATCTGCATATGCCCATGTGATGGCCTCTGCACCAATTGTTAGCCAGCATTTGCTAATTGCATGCAGCCAGTTGTGTACTGATTGCAGTTCTCACTGTGATTTCAGAACAGTGCTATAAAAAGGTATGTGAGATAGGCGTAGCCCTTTCAGATTTTAAGGGCAGGGACCATGCTGTTATGCTGTGGACAATGTTCTGTGAGTGTAAAGGTTGGTATCTATCTCATATTTCCAGCTGTGTTGTAGATTAACATTCCTCCATTCATTTCTCCAGTTTCCTGTACTAACTGTGTATGTACACTGACACCTACAACTACTACTACTGTTAATGTGTGTGTGTGTGCTTTCCTTTTACTTTTGCTTGCACTTTGTTGCTAAGGCTTCAATATTTGCCCTTTACAGTCACTACTTGTATGCCTGCTAGGTGTCCTGACTGTAGTGTGCTGCTGTAGCTTTCCTATTTTCCATGTACATTCACACCTTGGAATGCTTGCTATATCTACTAGGGTGTTACAGCATGCAGTGTGATCTGGCCATGGTGTGGGCCTTGACATCTATTAGGGTATTTGAGTATGTTGCTGAGCAGGCCCCAGAGACTTTCAGGTTCATCTGTTATCTGCCTCATGGAATGGTACATATCAGTGGGGTGCATCCATTAAATTGTCTGGTATGCTGCAGTTGTGACTGTGGGCTAGCATGAGCATATGTATTACTACACTTATTCTGCCATGCAAGTGGTGAATACTTTCAGGACTCCATAGTTAACCATTGCATGTGCTGTTACACCTTTCTGCCTACTGTTTGTACATTTCACATGGAGTCTGTGGGGCATCCCTGTAAGTCATTCACTGTTGCTATGTCTAGGCTCTTAACTATTCAAATATGGTGGTGTCAGACCTGTCATGTGTACAGATATTTGCAGGTTATCCACATTTCTGCCTCATATTTTGGTCAATATCTCATGCACAGCTTTTTCTGGCAAATCACTCTGGGCTCAAGTCAGAATATTGTGACAAACATTCAAGTTTCAGACTTCATACCCTTCCAAACATCCCACAAAATGTAGACCCTGTTACTCTCTGAACTGTCTGCGTTTGTTGTAACATTATTTGTAGTATGTCCCTGGTTTTGGGCCTTTGCTCCACATATTTTATTACTTGGTCTGGATGTGTTCCTGTAAGAGGTTGTGGGGTATGGGCAGTGATTATCCTGCTGTGAGTATGTGTGTGGCTTGCAAGGTGCCATAGTGACATTATTACCTACTAGCTACCAACTAGCATGGCTGTTTCTGTTCACACACTACTATTATGGAAATCCACTAGTTTTGATAGTAATTCTAAATGACATGCTTTGTGTACTACACATCTATATTCCCTTTACATTCATTCCTACTATTACATGATATATTTATTTTAGCACAATGCTCTTGTATAAGAGTCATGGCTTAGTGGTAAATCATGCAGACTACTGTTTCCAAGGTCTTGGGTTTGGGACTGCCACTGGGATTTTATTTTGCTTCTGAACTGACTACAAGACCTGTCAATCAAAGTGACTAAGGCACTTTTAAGCAGTTGTAACCGGGTTAGCGCTGGTTTGTGCAGAGCTCACGCATGCACATTGGCATTCAGCTCCGCGCACACCCGCTTACAACCGCTTAAACGTGCTTACTCTTGCGCACACCCGCGCTATTTTCTTTGAAAGAAATGAAAATGGGGAGACAGGAAAGTGGTGAAAAAGGGGTCACAAAGAGGGTAAGACAGTAGGGAAACAAGCTTGGGTTTTGCAGGAGGGATGTAGGTAAGGCCCATAGCTGCCCATTTCTTCATCAGCAACAGCTGTGCATATGTTTGTAATTTGGTGTGACATTTGATACCTTCCACCCCTGAGAGAGGTGTAAGGACAACAGTAATACTTGTTGTACAGCCAATTGTAATTGAAATTTCCACGTCTGGTAGACATATGTGCGGAATGGGCAGCTATGTATGGGGCGTAATTTTTTGTGGGTACAGAGTGCCCTTTTTTTTTTTCAGGTGAGAGTGGTATGTCAGGTGAAGGAAGTCGGTACAGCTGGGGAGGTAGGTTGGATAGGTAAACAGACAAGACAAACAAGATGCATACAGGGGCAGTGTATGACACGTGTGGGGGGGGTTACACAATTGACGGGGACGGAGGTTTGGATATCCAGAGCCCATGAGCCCACAGATGGCAACAGTGGAACTGATATCCCCACCCATAGGCAGTTGCCACTGTTCCTTCACTGCCCAGGACAGGGCTGTGCTGGGGGCTGTGTAGGCCGGGCAACAGGCATGCCCGTAAGTTGTGCCACCCATGCCTCAAGCTGGCGTAGGGGCTCGAGAACAGAGTCCCGAATCTCCCTATGCACCACAGTCCGGACGCTACGGAGGGTGAGTGGTGGTTCTCCTCTGGCCACACTTGCAGAGGGGGGGGCGAGCCCCATCCCCTGCAGTGCTTCCACCTGCAGGTGGCACAGGGCCACCGGAGGAGGGTCCAGACTGGGCACTAGTGCCAGGTGAACTCGCAAGCTGAGGTGGGAGAGGTGGGTCCGCTGGCACCCGCCTTCCCTGTCATTCTATGTTTTGCATTATGTCATGACAGTTTGGGTTAGTAACATACAATACCATTCGCAATTAGTTGTAACAGCATGCATTAGTATTCCCATTAACCAAACACCCAGATATTCACACCATTGAACAGCAAGCATAGCACATGCATAATTTGAACAGCAATACACAGTCCAACAACATGCAGGGTTGATTGATGGCAACAGGCCATCAGGTTTGGATGTATGAACAGGGCAGATGCATCAACGGACATGCAAATATTTAGGACCCATCAAGACAAATGTCCAGGGGTGTTAATTGTGATTGCACATACCACTGCTCAGCTACAGGCACTTACTTTGCACCTGTTAAACTACTGCTCACCTACAGGCAGATGCACTCACCTTGTTAAACTGTCGCTTAGCTATAGGCACGTGTGGCATTTTTTTATTGTTTTGTTACCTCACATTTCTTCAAAATAAATGGACTATTTCATTACATTTTACATAAAATGTGATTTTATATATGTACATGTTTGTCAGGGACTTGTTTCGTGCTTATTTTGCTAAAAAAAAAGTTGGTGTTGTGGGGGCTCAAACCATGAATGCCTGCTCTTCAGCCAACATCTCTACCGCTACGCTATTGCTTCTTGGCCTACTTTGCATATTTAGTTCTTATATGCTTTCCCACTGACTGCTAATTGTAGCTGCGCTACGGGCACGCCCGCGCAAATGAGCGCACTCACGGTTAAACATCTTTACAATTTAAAAAATATATATAACATGTTCATTTATATATTTTATGTTCATAGTCTGTGGGGGCATGTGTTGTGTTGTGTTTATTCACATTTCCGTGGACTCTGTTGTGGGTGTTTACTTTGGGCACTTTTACTCTTCTGGGGGCATGTCCGCTTGCAGGGCTCGGCCTGCGGACACGCCCCCTACTGTCTTACACGGACCGTGTTAGACTTAGGTGTGATTCAGCATGCTCTCATGAATATGCAAAGCATGCTGACATCACTCCGTTTAACTGCAGCCTCCGTGTAAGAGTTATAACTCTTACACAGAGGCTTTGTGAATCCTTGCCACTGTTTTGTGAAAAAAGGAACTGAATCTGTACATTTCAGTGCTAGGAAGTTTTGTGGAATATAAGTCAAAAGAACAAATCACAGATACCCAGCAGAGGTGGAACTCTGGATGGTGTCACATTCATTATTTTCCAACTCCATTGGTAACACATAATCAGACTTGATATGCCATTCTGTCTGTTTTCATTCAGCATCTTTGAATATTACTAAGTGTTCATATATACAGATAACAGAAGATGATCTTGGCAATTTAGAAACCAAAGCTAAAGACTGGGGAGGAGAACACTCGTACTTTTGGACTTTGTTAGGAATGAAACAAATTGTCAAGGGCATTAATCTAAAGGTAAATCCATCAATACAAAAAAGACGTAAGCTCACTTTAGATTTTGTATATTACTGATTACTGACCTTAATGAGTTCTCTGTATGTCTCATTTTATATTGCACTGACTCTTACTTGTGTATCAAGTATGGAATTAAAAAAAATGTCTGTTTTCTCCTGTAATGCATATTACTGTTTGCAGAACACAGTATATTAAAAAAAATTGTTTTCACATATATAATTAGATTTTAATATACATACATACATATTAAGATATTTTTAATATATATATATATATATATATATATATATATATATATATATATATATATACTATATAGATATATATGTATATGGTTGAAGTCTGGTTAGTCAAAGATTTATTATGACAAAATGCAAATCACCAGATTTTTTTGGGCAGTTCACACTTTGTTGAACATACAGTTTGCTGGTGCTGATTTGAGACTGTTGGACAATGGGAATAAGAGAGTTTCTCCCCCTCTCCAAACTCATTGAAAGGTGTGTACACAAACAAATCATGACATTCCTAAACTCTCATAATCTACTCACAAATACACAACGTGGTTTTAGACCATCACATAGCACTACTACAGTCCTTATGTCTTTCACACACACTTTGTTGAACATACAGTCTGCTGGTGTTGATTTGAGACTGTTGGACAATGGGAATAAGAGAGTTTCTCCCCCTCTCCAAACTCATTGAAAGGTGTGTACACACACAAATCATGACATTCCTAAACTCTCATAATCTACTCACAAATACACAACATGGTTTTAGACCATCACATAGCACTACTACAAACAGCCAACAAACACAGGAACAATGGAAATACGTCTTAGCTATATTCTTAGACCTTTCCAGGGCCGTTGACATTGTTAACCATGATAAACTCATCCACACTCTCTCAGAATTAAATCTAAGCTCACCCACCATTTCCTGGTTTAGAAATTACCTAACAGGCAGCCAGCAGGCAGTTAGATGGCACCAAGATCTCTCCTCATTACTACCAGTCTCACTATGGGTCTCACAGGGTTTCCTTCTTGGACCACTGCTGTTTTCTATTTTTACTAATGACCTTCACACTGCCACACTTCATGCTTCTGTTATCCAATATGCAAAAGATTCCACACTAATTTGTGCTTCCTCCTCCCCCCAGGCACTGCTACAACAAAACAATCCTCTTTTCTTGGTGTTGAAGGATGGCTCACTGAATCACAACTAATATTAAATCCCAATAAAACTCGGCTTCTCATCTTTCCACCCACAAAGCATTCTATTCATAACATTACATTTAACATCACTTCAAGTAATAACACAGTCGTATCTCCTGTCAATCACACCAAACTGCTAGGAGTAGTAATTGACAGCAGCATAAAATTTGACATACATATATCCAATAACGTAAAGAAAGTACATAAAAAAAACTTGCCATGCTATACAGAAACAAACAGTTCCTAACTGACTCCACCAGAGTCACTATTGCACACACACATCTTATCTCCACTCTTTGGTATGCCTCACCAATTTTCACCAATCTCAGGAAATCTGACCTTTCCAAGCTGCAAGCGTGTTACAATAAAATTTTGAAATTTTTAACCAATACGCCTCACAAAGCACACCACTGTACCCCCCCTTAAAACCCTTAATTGCCTGGAACTTACCCATCTCATTTTTTTATAATCAACTCATATTAACTTGCAAACTACTTCACTGCCCTGAAAAGACCCTACTCTGCAAAACATACTACACCCAGCCAGGGGCGGCCCGTGCTATTGGACTGCCGGGGCATTTGGATTACGTTATGGAGAATGGGCAGCAAGGACAGGTAAGTATGTTAATTATTGTTTAGAATGGTAGGGAAGTGTGTGAATGAATGTCTATTTGAATGGACTGGTGTGTGTTTATTGTTTAGAATGGTAGGGAAGTGTGTGAATGAATGTATGCCTATTTGAATGGACTGGTGTGTGTGTATGTGTGTGTAAATGCCCCAGGTGCTCATGGTGGTGTGGTAGGGAATACCTCAGGCTTGAACCCTGTACCCTGTATGCAGGTGTTAAAGACTTGAGTTCCCTACCCACCACCATTTGTAAAAAAATTGCAGATTTTTGCCTCATATTTGATCTGATCTGTTCCTCATAATATCTGTGGTTTGTAAATGTTGCAATGCTTGATATTTGATGGTGTAGTAGTAGCATTGTTGCCTCACAGCTGCAGGTTCTCAGGTTTGATTCTTTGCTGGGGTTCCTTCTTTGTTGGGTTGTTTGCTTGATATTTGATGGTGTAGTAGTAGCAGTGTTGGGGGTTCCTTCTTTGTGGGGTCTGTTTGCTTGATATTTGATGGTGTAGTAGTAGCATTGTTGCCTCACAGCTGCAGGTTCTCAGGTTTGATTCTTGGCTGGGGTTCCTTCTTTGTGGGGTCTGTATCTTCTCCCTGTGTTTGTGTGGGTTTGCTTTTGCGTCCTCCCATGTTACGAAGACATGTCTGCATTATTTCTTCCTGGGCCTCTGCTGAAAATTGTTTTTTTGTTCCAAGTCAGACTGTCCTGATTAACAAATGTTAAATATAATTGACAGGCATTTGAATTTCAGACTTCAGGTTTCTGAATGTTTAATTTCTTACATATTTCATGGTGCAGTGGCAGTATTGTTGCCTCATAGCTGCAGGATTTGTGGTTTGATTCTTGGCTGTGGTGCCTTCTTTGTGGAGTCTCCATCTTATTTCTGTGTTTGTGTGGATTTGCTCTGGTATCTTGCCATTTTACAAAGATGTGTCTACAGTATTTCTCCCTGGGCCTGTGCTGAAAATTGTTTTTGTTCCATCAGAAGTAAAATTGACAGGCATTTGAATTTCAGACTTCATAGTCTTCAGAAAATACATAGTAAAACAACTTTTTATTCTAGCAATAAATATATAGTAACACAACCTTTTATTATAGCAATTTTTTATATTTATAAGATGACTATTTGAAATTTTTCCTTATTTTTGGGACTGTAATACCCTGTTAGTGGCTTTGTCCAGGTTTTTTGTGCTAAGGTTGACAGCTATGGCAAGAACTGAATTCACTGAATATGTTTGAGGGCTGTATTCCCTCATTACTGGGTTTGTCCAGGTGTTTTGTGCTAAGGGGTTGACAGCTATGGTGAGAACTGAATTAATTAAATTATAGCCATTTAAGTTTCAGTCTTCCTCTCGTTCACAAAACAGCTGATTTGGCGTAGTGGTATGTTTCTCTTGACTGTTTTGCACAGGGACCTTGTCTGTAAAATGTACGATGGTAACACAGCATTTTTCTTTCACAAAGCAGGTAATTTGGCATAGTGGTATGTTCTGACTCTTTTTTGCACAGGGACTTTGGCAGTAAAATGTATGATGGTACCGTGGTAACACAGCATTTTATTCTAGCAGCTTTCCAAGATTATACAAGCAATGTTTAATGTGACCCTGGTTTTTGCCCTTTTGACCCACCCCAATAAATTTTGCTTTTTCCAGACTTCTTGTGCTGCGAAGTTGAGATGCAGTTGAGTATTGAGCAGATTTTACAAGGAGCTGAGAGCTGCCGGGGAAGAGAAGTTTAGTGCTAATAGCACGACAGGCTGTGTGCTTGCTTTTGATGCAGAAGGTTGTTGGTTCTACTCCCATAAGAGGTGAATACTGAAAGTTAAGATACTAATTATGAGCCTGTTATCAGTTTGCCATCCATTTCCTATTGCAATATTACTAGCTTATTTTTAATGTAATTTAGGCAATTTATTCCACAGGGGCATCAGACACTTTATTGTTCGATGAAACCATGAAATGTAAAGGTGATTGCTAGCACCAACCTCTTCATTACAGATTTATTTAACGTGGAATTATTTAGATGACTTTTTTACTACTTCAGAGATTGGACTGTAGAATTGTGCATATTTACTGATAATGGTGGACTGTAGAAGTTTGAGTAGACTTTTATGATGGAAATGTTCTGAATTGGACAGTTTTGTTTCATTGTTTACTGGAAAAATGTTCAAAGCAATAGGAAGGTGTATCAAAGAGCACATGTATGTTTCATATGCAAGGGGCCTATGATTTGAAAACAGCCCAGAATTAATTTGTATCTGCCACGAGTAAAATGAATGTGGATTTTAATGTTGTTTCAGTGAATGTGAGTTTCAAGGGCAGAGAAGGTTTAATGCCAAGTTTGTTATGTCTTAGTGTTTGTGCTGTAAAATGCAAAAATAAAACTTTCAAATGAAGTTCAAATCATCATAGAAGTAAATCAGTATGCACATTAGTGTTTATGGTAAATGGAGTGAAATAGCAAATTAATGGATCATTGGAATGGCTGCAGGGAGGCTCCATTCGACCAGGGTTTTGTGAGGGGGAAGGGCAGCAAACTTAGACAGCCCCAGCTGAACCATACCTCCCAACTGTCCAGATTTTCAAAGAATGAATAGATGTTTTGCTTCTTATTTGTGATTTGTTCCTCATAAAAATTTGTGGTTTTCTGGCAAATCATTTAGGAATTAAGTCACTAAATAATGACACACCTAGTTTCAGACTTCATAACCTTCAGAAAAATGCATGCTAAAGTAAGACCTGTTCTATCAACTGTCCCAGTTTATAGAAGAGCATTTTTTAGTACTGTTTATATGTTCCCCCCAATATATTTGGCCTTGTCCAGATTTATGTCCCAGTTTATACAAGAGCAATTTTTAGTACTGTTTATATGTTCCCCCAATATATCTGGCCTTGTCCAGATTTATTGCATTAACAGGTTGAGAGGTACATGCAAATAAATTGCTTTATAGAATTAGGCATAGCCAAACCTCTGAACTGTCCCTGATTTTGACTCAAAATGTTGCTCTTCCCCTAATGATCCCGCTGCAAAATAGCAATTTTGGAAGAAAACATGGAGGGTTTATAATTAAGAAATAACTGTAATAATCAGATTACTTTTATTTCAGAAATGCATGTAGATTATTTTATTTTGTCAGCTGCTCAAGTTAGCAGTACTAATATTAAAGTGTCCCTTCTTTGACAGGTTCCCAGCTGTATTGTGTTGCTATTTTATATTTTTGCATCACATTTTTTGGTCCATTTTTCATAAAATTGTGTTTTTTTGGCAAATTAGTGACACATAATTAAAGACCGAAGTTAGAAAATAATGACAGACATTTGAGTTTCAGATTTCATACCATTCAGAAAATTCATACTAATGCAAGACCTCTATTAGCTTTCTAAGGTTATAAGAGCGATATTTTAAAAATTTTCCTTATTTTTGGGCCTTTGTCCCATTTCTTTGTATGGCTTTGTCCAGATTTCTTGCTCTGAGGTTGAGAGGTATGACAAATGTGTCAGGGCCATCACAAGTCAGCCAGAGACATTTCAAACTGTGACATACTTGTTACACCCCACTCCCCCATGTAGTGACTCTGGATGTGTCGAAGCAAGGCAAGGAGTAGTTATGCAGTGTAAATGTGCAGAGAATCCCACCCATCCAAGGTAGACACAAGTACTAGAGTGGCTTTTCATCTGTCCTTGATTTTTGCAGAATGGTCTGGTTTCTGTCATATTTTTTGTACTGTTGATTTATGCTTATTACTCAAAGTGCATGTTGCTCTGTGTTTAAGTAGCAATACTTTAATGACCATCAGGTAAGCTTGGCTGAGATTGCAAGATGCAAGTAAGCTTTAATGAGCATACTGTTAAAGAATTGCCAACATTGAAAGCCTTTCTGTTGCCATGTAGAGAATACTTAACTAGATAATGTATAAGCCTTGGGTATTGAAATGCATATGCCAGTGTTTGTAATAAAGGACAGAATTACATTATTTTAAGAGTCTCATTACACTTGGATACTTACAGTCATCTCTGCAGGCTTTAACCATAAACCAAATGCCAATCGTGTGGTCTATAACCTGTACAGTAATCCTTTTAAGCAATGTATCTTGAGCTTATTTCTTGTTTGCTTTTCATTTTTTACTTTGATCATGTTTTCCCCATGAAACAAGTAGTTGTTAGGCAGCAGGTCTTTTTTTGGATAAGGAACATTTTTACAAGTGGGGGCATCAGAGATTTTTACTTTCAGCATGTTACTTTAATAAAGCTGAATATAAGTTATAATTAGAACTGCAGTGCAAGAAGTGGTTTGAGTTGAGTGCTGCTTGTTTTTCTTATACTTGATTTTGACTGGCATTCCATTAATGTATTTAAAAAAAGTAATTTATTTCTTCATGCCTCACAACCTTTTTTGTTTCCATCTAGATATTAAGCTGTCATGCAGCCAATGCATTGACATATTTTTATTCTTCTACACTTCATTTTGTCTTGATTGGACTCTCATGACAACTGTTTGGCACCCAATGCAGTATATTTAGTTTTTATGGTTTGCTACTAAAGGTGTTTGTGTGTGTGGTAGGGAATACCTCAGGCTTGAATCCTATACCTTGTATGCAGGTTTTAAAGACCTTAATTCCCTACCCACCACCATTTGTGAAAAAAACCCAGCAGATTTTTGCCTCATGTTTGATCTGATCTGTTCCTCATAATATCTGTGGTTTGTAAATGCTGTAATGCTTGATATTTGATGGGGCAGTTGTAGCATTGTTGCCTCACAGCTGCAGGTTCTCAAGTTTGCTTCTTGGCTGGGGTGCCTTCTTTGTGGGGTCTTTATCTTCTCCCTGTGTTTGTGTGGGTTTGCTTTTGTGTCCTCCCATGTTACAAAGACATGTCTGCATTATTTCTTCCTGGGCCTCTGCTGATTTTTTTTTT
Organism: Protopterus annectens; assembly: GCF_019279795.1. Lineage (NCBI taxonomy): Eukaryota > Metazoa > Chordata > Ceratodontiformes > Protopteridae > Protopterus > Protopterus annectens. The sequence continues at coordinate 1,600,880,451 of NC_056739.1, forward strand.
GTTCCAAGTCAGACTGTCCTGATTAACAAATGTTAAATAAAATTGACAGGCATTTGAATTTCAGACTTCAGGTTTCTGAATGTTTAAGTCTTTGCATATTTGATAGTGCAGTGGTAGTATTGTTGCCTCACAACTATAGGTTTTCTGGTTTGATTCTTGGCTGGGGTGCCTTCTGTGTGGAGTCTGCATCTCCTCCCTGTGTTTGTGTGGATTTGCTCTGGTGCCCTGTCATTTTACAAAGACGTGTCTGCAGTATTTTTCCCTGGGTCTCTGCTGAAAATTGTTTTTATTCTGTCAGCAGTAAAATTGACAGGCATTGGAATTTCAGACTTCATGTTCTTCAGAAAATACATAGTAACACAACCTTTTATTCTAGCAATTTTCTAAGTTTATAAGATGAATATTTGAAATTTGTCCCTATTTTTGGAACTGCATTCCCTCATTATTGGCTTCGTCCAGGTCTTTTGTGCTAAGGTTGACAGCTATGGCAAGAACTGAATTCACTGAATTTTGAGGGCTGTATTCCCTCATTACTGGGTTTATCCAGGTGTTTTGTACTAAGAGGTTGACAGCTATGGTGAGAACTGAATTCACTAAATGATAGCCATTTAAGTTTCAGTCTTCCTCTTTTACAAAGCAGCTGATTTGGCGTAGTGGTATGTTGCTCTGTTTTGCACAGGGAGCTTGGCAGTAAAATGTATGGTTCTAGCAACTTTCCAAGATTATACAAGCAATGTTTGTGTCCCTGGTTTTTGGGCTTTTGACCCCCCCCCCAATACATTTTGGCTTTTTCCAGTTTTCCTGTGCTGCAAAGTTGAGTATTGAGTAGATTTTACAAGGAGCTGAGAGCTGCAGGTGAACAGAAGTTTAGTGCTGCTTAAGTGAAGTTGGTTTGCCTTGTTAATAGCACAACAAGTTGTGTACTTGTCTTTGATGCAGAAGGATGTGGGTTCTACTCCCACAAGGGGTGGATGCTGCTGTACTGAGAATGTTCTCCTTGGTGAAGATACTAACTATGAGTTCGTTATCAGTTTGCCATCCATTTCCTCTTGCAATATTACTAGCTTATCATTTTTTAATGTAATATAGGCAATTTATTCCTGAGGGGCAACAGGCACTTTATTTTTCGATGAAACCATGAAATATAAAGGTGTTTGCTAGCAGCAACCTCTTCATTAGTTACAGATTTCTTTAATGTGGAATTATTTAGATGATTTTTACTTCTTCAGAGATAGTGCATATTTACTGATAATGGACTGTAGAATAATGCATATTTACTGATAATGGACTGTAGAATTGTGCATATTTACTGATAATGGACTGTAGAATTGTGCATATTTACTGATAATGGTGGACTGTAGAATTGTGCATATTTACTGATAATGGTGGACTGCGGAAGTCTGAGTAGACTTTTATGATAAATGTTCTGAACTGGGCAGTTTTGTCATTATGGGTGCATGCATTTTGTTTCATTGTTTACTGGAAAAATGTTCAAAACAAATTTAAAACGCCCTCTAACAACTGTAATATATTGTACATGGAATATAATTTAGTACAATGAGGAATATGTATCAAAGAGCACATGTATGTTTCATATGCAAGGGGCCTATGATTTGAAAAGAGCCCAAAATTAATCTTTATCTGCCACTGGCAAAATGTATTTTCTTTGAATGTGGGTTTCAATGCTGTTTCAATGAATGTGAGTTTCAAGAGCAGAGAAGTTTTAATGCTAAGTTTTCATTGTGGGACTGCATTGCTTTGTTTAGTAGATGACTTAGTGTTTGTGCTGTAAAATACAAAATAAAACTTTCAAATGAAGTCCAACTCATCATACAAGTAAAGCAGTATGCACATTAGTGTTTATGGTAAATGGAGTGAAATAGCCAAGTAATGGTTCATAGGAATGGCTGCAGAGTCTCTTCAACCGTGATTTTGTCAGGGGGGAAGGGCAGCAAACTCAGACAGGCCCAGCTGAACTATACCTCCCAACTGTCCAAATTTTCAAAGAATGAATACATTTTTGCTTCTTATTTTTGGTTTGTTCTTCATAAAATTTGTAGTTTTCTGGCAAATCATTTAGAAATTAAGTCACTAAATAATGATACACTGTGTTTCAGACTTCATAACCTTCAGAAAAATGCATGCTAAAGTAAGAACTGTTATTCTATCAACTGTCTCAATTTATACAAGAGCAATTTTTAGTACTGTTTATATGTTCCCCCAGTATATTTGGCCTTGTTCAGATTTACTGCATTAACAGGTTGAGAGGTACATGCAAATAAATTGCTTTATAGAATTAGGCATAGCCAACCTCTCAACTGTCTCTGATTTTGGCTTAAAATGTTGCTCTTCCCCCTAATAATCTCTCCGCAAAATAGCAATTTTGGAAGAAAACATGGAGGGTTTACAATTAAGAAATAACTGTAATAATCAAAGTTATAGATTACTTGAAATGCATGTAGATTCTTTTATTTTGTCAGCAGCTCAAGTTAGCAGTACTAATATTAAAGTGTCCCTTCTTTGACAGGTTCCCAGCTGTATTGTGCGGCTATTTTATATTTTTGCATCACATTTGGTTCATTTTTCATAAAATTGTGTTTTTTGGCAAATTAGTGACAAATCACTAAAGACGGAAGTTAGAAAATAATGGCAGACATTTGAGTTTCAGATTTTATACCTTTCAGAAAAGTCATACTAATGCAAGACCTATTCTATTATCTTTCTAAGTTTATTAGAGCAATATTTAAAAATTGTCCTTATTTGTGGGCATTTGTCCCACTTCTGTGTATGGCTTTGTCCAGATTTCTTGCTCTGAGGTTGAGAGGTATGACACATGTGTCAGGGCCATCACAGTCAGCCAGAGACATTTCAAATTGTGACATACTTGTTGCACCCCACTCCACCATGTACTGACTCTGGATGTGTCCAAGCAAGGCAGTAGTTATGCAGTGTAAATGTGCAGTGTGTCTCCCCCCCCCCCATCCAAGGTAGACACAAGTACTACAGTGGCTTTTCATCTGTCCTTGATTTTGCAGAAAGGTCTGGTTTCTGTCATATTTTTGTACTATTGATTTATGCTTATTACTCAAAGTGCCTGTTGCTCTGTGTTTAAGTAGCAATGCTTTAATGACCATAATGTAAGCTTGTCTGAGATCATAAGATGCAAGTAAGCTTTAATAAGCATACTGTTAAAGAATTGCCAACATTGAAAGCCTTTCTGTTGTTGCCATGCAGAGAATACTTGACTAGATAATGTATAAGCCTTGGGTATTAAAGGACAGGATTCCATTATTTTAAAAAGCTCATTACACTTGTTGGAGACTTCCAGTCATCTCTACAGACTTTACCCGTAAACTAAACAGAATGCCACTCATGTGTGGTCCATAACCTGTACAGTAATCCTTTAAGCAATGTATCTTGAGCTTGTTTTTTGTTTGCTTTTCATTTTTTACTTACATGTTTTCCCCATGAAACAAGTAGATAGTTGTCAGGCAGCAGGTCATTTTTGGATAAGAAACATTTTCACAAGTGGGGGCATCACAGAGATTTCTACTTTCAGCATGTTACTTGGCACTTTAATAAAGCTGAATATAAATTATAATTAGAACTGCAGTGCAAGGAGAAGTGGTTTGAGTTGAGTGCTTCTGGTTTTGCTTGTACTTGATTTTGACTGGCATTCCAGTAATGTATTTAAAAAGTAATTTATTTTTTCATGCCTCACAACCTTTTGTTTCCATCCAGATATTAAGTAAGCTGTCATGCAGCCAATGCATTGAAATATTTTTATTCTTCTACACTTATTTTTGTCTTGATTGGACTTTCATAATGATGGTTTGCCATGCCACCCAGGGGAGTGTATTTAATTAAAGTTAGTTTTTGTGGTTTTGAGCATAGCTCCTCCCCATTTCTGGTTGACCACACCCCTTCCCCTTGACCCCACCCATTCAGCTGGCTCCTGCATCCCCCCTTTGATTTGAAGTCACCAGCCACCACTGCACCCAGCCACCCAAACTAGAGTCCTATGATCTAATCAAAAACTCCTATTAGATGTGACAAAAGCTAATAATTCTGCAGGTATATCCCTCTATAGCAGCACACTTGCCAAACATTGGAACAACCTTCTCCCCAACATCTCAACCACAACTTCCATTGTTTCCTTCAAAAAGGCCTTAAAATCCCACCTACTGCCACCATGACTCTGTAACTCTGACAACCATAATTAATCTTTAATACCTCTAACTGCCCTATTAGCCAGCACTTTACTATTCCCAGTAATGTATCTCTTCCCTTGCCTCTCCTACTTTTATTAACCCCTCATCCCACCTTCCTATATACCAACTTGTATTGCATCCTTAACCTTAAAATCTACCTACCTCCATCTTGGCTCTCTACTTATGACAACCCTGATTAATCTTTTAAACTACCTATTGCTAACCCCACTAATTTTCCCTTTTCCTTCTCTCTTCTAATATTCAATAATCCCTTACCCCATCTTTATGTCAACTTGCATGACATCTTTAGCTTTGATATCCTGTGAATCTGCACAGTATACCAAATATGTATCTATTCACAATTTAGAACATATGTAAACTATGTCAAAATTAAATACTTCATATAAATGTATCTAGCTTTTACACTGTTAAAATACTATCATACTACTGTGAACTGTTACTATATATATCAAAGTGTCTTATATAATCAAGATGTAAAAGTTATATACTGTATTAGGAGCTTTTCTTCCCAGGTCTCCACTGAAAAAGGACCTATGTCCAGTCAGACTTTACCAGTAAACAAAATAATTATTAAAGCCAATCATTTTGTCTTTGGATCACAGCATCATTGTGGGTGATGGCATAAATACCCCTCAAGACCAAAGGCTTTCCTATCTCAGACACATGCATAACGTAATCAGTTATACCTTTATACATGCCTTTCTGGGTAAAGTTCCTAAGATCATGGACCATCACCACATGTTCCATAAGAGGCCATAATCACAAATGTGAGCATGGAGAGATCTAAGAGTCCATTTTACAGCCTGCATCCTGGTTCAGGAAAGGCATGTAACTTTTATCCTGCTCTTATCCAGTTTGGTAAGGATGGTGTCTGTATTCCTGATGATAGAGTCACTTATTACTGAAACACTGCTGTGGATTGATAATATTCTCAGTGGGACGTAAGGGTTTGAAGTCTGTACCACTGTGACTCTTGGAGGCATGTGCACTTGTTCTGGGCATGCAGGCTGAAAGTGGACATATCACTGTGTGAACTAATGCATCCTGGTTCAAGAAAGGCATGCAACTTTTATGCTGCTCTTATCCATTTTGGTGAGGGTGGTGTCTGTATTCTTGATAATACAGTCACCTATTACTGAAACACTACTGTGGATGGATATTGTTCTCAGTGGGTCTCAAGGGCTTGAAGTCTGTACCACTGTGACTCTTACAGGCATGTGGACTTGCTCTGGGCATGTAGGCTAAAAGTGGGCATGTTTCTGTGAGAACTAATGGCTGAGGTTTCTTAGTCCTTAGCCTGAGAGGCCTAGGTAGTGTTCCCTTAAAAACATCAATAGAAGTTGGTGTAATGGAGGTGTGCTATGCAGTAGGTGTGTATGTATGTGTGTGTGTGTGTGTGTCTGTGTGTGTGTGGGTGTGTGTGTGTGTGTGTGTGTTATGCTTACTGATTATTTTTTTTTAAGATGAGAGGGTAGCTTCCAACTTCAGCACATACTTATAACTTTTACATATTGCACCACTGTGCAATAGAAATAAAGTATGTTTGGTAAGCTTGAGGGAGTTGCTACACTGCTTCAAAATACCTTACACTATCAAATTGGCTACATAAGGGACGAGGGTTGACTGAAATTTCATAATGGTCAGTACAATCAACAGGGTATGAAAAGACAGCACAACTCCATAACTTACGCGTGGTATAAGAAATAAAGTGTTCTGGTGCCACATTCATTATTTTCCAACTCCATTGGTAACACATAATCAGACTTGATATGCCATTCGGTCTTTTTTCATTCAGCATCTTTGAATATTAGTACGTTTTCATATATACAGATAACAGAAGATGATCTTGGCATTTTAGAAACCAAAGCTAATAACTGGGCAGGAGAACACTTGTACTTTGTTGGGAATGAAACAAAATGTCAAGGGCATTAAGCTAAAGGTAAATCCATAAATACAAAAAAGACGTAAGCTCACTTTAGATTTTGTATATTACTGATTACTGACCTTAATGAGTTCTCTGTATGTCTCATTTTATACTGCACTGACTCTTACTTGTGTATCAAGTATGGAATTAAAAAAAAAAAAAAATGTTTTCTCCTATAATGCATATTACTGTTTGTAGAACACAATATATTAAAAAAATGTTTTGTTTTCACATGTATAATTAGATTTTAATATACATACATACACATTATGATATTTTTTAATATATATACTATATAGATATATGTATATGGCTGAAGTCTGGTTAGTCAAAGATTTATTATGACAAAATGCAAATCACCAGATTATTTGGGCAATTCATACTTTGTTGAACATACAGTTTGCTGGTGTTGATTTGAGACTGTTGGACAATGTGAATAATAGAGTTTCTCTTTTTCCCCTCTTTTGTATAGTCTATATATAAGTAGCAGTGGATGTGAGGTGGTGAAATGGTGCCTGCCCTTGCAAAAATGCTTTGTGACTTCTTTTTTGTTTTGTCTTATTGTGCAGCCGAGTGAAAATGATCAGTATTGAATCAGCAAGCTTATATTATATTATATTATATTATAGTATATATATATATATATATAATTGCACAGGACACTAAGGATAATCACAAGGCTTTCTTTAGTTATGTTAGGAACCTGGGTGGGAATTCCCAGATATGCTCAGAATTAGTCCAAAATGACAAAAAATACTCCGAACCCACAGACATTGCCAACATCCTAGCTGACAGGTTCAGCGCAAACTTCTCCTCCCCCTCCCCACCAAAAGGGCAAATATCTATCCCAGCAGAGTGCTGCCCCCCTGACATCTCAGATGCTCATGTAAGAGCTGCCCTCTCCAAAGCAAAAAACACAGCATCAATGGGACCAGACATTGTCCCAGGCTGCGTCCTACATGAACTCCAAGACGAGCTAAACCCAAACATAAAACTACTGTTCAATCTCAGCCTTGCTACAGGATATGCACCCAAAGAGTGGCGTACAGCAACAGTGGTCCCTCTCCACAAAGGTGGTGCCTCAACGGATCCTGGAAACTATCACCCCATAAGCCTGACTAGCTTGGTCTACAAAGCTATGGAAAGGATCATCATGGACCTCATAAATAAAGATATTGGGGACCTACAGACACTGGCTCCTACCCAGTTCGGCTTTGCTAAGGGCAGATCCTGCCTCTTAAACCTGGTTGATTTCTTTGAAACAGTCACCAAGACCATTGATGAGGGGAAGGTGGTCCACACAGCCTACATGGACCTTGCAAAAGCCTTCGATACAATACCCCACTCAGGCATTATAGATAAGCTCACCAGCTTAAATATAAACCCCTATGTCACTAGATGGGTTGCAAACTGGCTCAAGAACAGGACCCACGTGGTTAGAATTTCTGGAGCCATGTCAGACTCCAAACCAGTTACAAGTGGCGTCCCACAAGGCTCAGTCCTGGGACCTCTCTTGTTCGGTATATATTTATCGGAGGTACAGGCCAACACGGAAGGACTGTGGCTGACCAAGTTCGCAGATGACTGCAAACTGGGTGCCATAATCGACTCTCCAGCCGACACAAGCATCCTCCAAAAGGGCCTCATAGAAACATACAACTGGTGCCAGAGCCATGGCCTCAAGCTAAACGCCAAAAAGTGTAGAGTCATCCCCTTTGGCAAAAACAAAGTGCCCACAAATTACCACATAGGTGGTAATCCATTAAGTACAGAAGAAGTAATTAGGGACTTCAGGACCCAAGTTGACAGCAATCTCTCATTTGACAATCACGTGGCCAAAGTGGTTAGAAAAACATTTTATATAGCCGACCTAATCATGAAGGGATTCACATCTAGATCAGGGGAGGTCATCGTGCCTCTTTACTCATCCCTCATCAGGCCCATAATTGAGTACAATGCCCCTTTTGGGATGTACCTTACCAGACACCTGTAGCAACTGGAAAGACCCCAAAAGTACCTCACCAAGAGGATCAAAGGGCTCAAACAGATGCCATATGCTGCCCGGTTAAAGAAACTCCAGTTCTAAAGAAAAGTTATCCCAGTGGTCAACGTACTAAATCACCAGCTGCAAAGCAACAAAAACACCAGGAATCCGGACTCTATACTGGAACAGATAGATTTATTGGTACAAAAAACGGTTGAGCACTTTCCACAGTACACTACTGTCTTCATCAGAACAACATGTAACAACAGTTAATACCTTATATACAAACTAAAAACCCGCCAAAAAACAATTAATCAATTATATAATTAACATTTACCTAATATACAAAACTTAAAACTATACCTAAAACTTCCATATATAAGGTAACATCTAACATTCCCATACTATCTGAAACTAGTACAATAATCAATCCCACACAAATTACATATATAAAGATTTAAAATATACCTGTGTTAAAAAATAGCTCCTAACTACTACATATTCCAACATTAAAAATGCATTGAATAAACATTGTAATAGGAAATTCATTTCCATTAAGAAAAAATTTTTATTTATTATACAGTGCTTATACCTGGATGCATAAAATGGAACAAGCGTATATATAAAAATACTACCACTGATGCGTTGACAAACAACATCTGAATGCCTCCACAATGGATATATTCCTCATTGCGTTAGATTAAACCTTTACTAAGGGTTTTGTGGGGATCATCTCATTGAGCCCCGGAGGTGTGGCTGCATCTAATCTGATCTGCCACCTAATCTCCCTCTCACCCACAACTGCCTTGATGTTACCTCCTCGTGGGTTGGGGGTAATCACTTCCAATATGGCAAATTTGAACACCTTACAATTGGGGCTATTAATGAGATGTCTCGACAGGGCGTTGTTGACATCACACTTTCTCATACAGTATGTGTGATCGTAAATTCTGTTCTTCAAACAACGATCCGTCTTCCCCACATAAAAGCTCTTACATGTTTGGCACACACCCAGGTAGAAATTATATTCTTCACTTCACTGGAATGTTTGCCATATTTAATAATACAAGCCTTTTTATATTCATTGTCACAAACCAATTGGTCTATCTTATTCACTTTATCATCACCAGTAGGTACTTTGACAATACCCACCCCTAAAAGTGGTTTATACTTCCGTCCCCATTCATTGCTGACATACAGAATAATATCATTAATCATCTTGAGGGGATAACCCTTATCAATAAATAGCTGCCCGATATATTCCAACTCACGAAGCATAACATTCCTTTCGGTCGTCAACTAACTGGAACATATTGACTAGTGATCAGTCAATAAAAAATAAGCTTACTGAAAAACCACATTTTGTCTATAAAGCTGGTAACAATATAAAAAGAATTATTGAAATTAAATCTAAGTATCAACAAACTGGGAAGGCACAGAGAACAGGTACCAAAAAATGTGGGCAATGCAATTTTTGTAAATATATACTAGATACACCAAGTATTATTCTTAAGAATTGCTTAAAAAGTAAGATCTGGTTTACTAGTGGTAATTGCTTGACTAAACACATAGTGTACCTGGGTGTGTGCCAAACATGTAAGAGCTTTTATGTGGGGAAGACGGATCGTTGTTTGAAGAACAGAATTTACGATCACACATACTGTATGAGAAAGTGTGATGTCAACAACGCCCTGTCGAGACATCTCATTAATAGCCCCAATTGTAAGGTGTTCAAATTTGCCATATTGGAAGTGATTACCCCCAACCCACGAGGAGGTAACATCAAGGCAGTTGTGGGTGAGAGGGAGATTAGGTGGCAGATCAGATTAGACGCAGCCACACCTCCGGGGCTCAATGAGATGATCCCCACAAAACCCTTAGTAAAGGTTTAATCTAACGCAATGAGGAATATATCCATTGTGGAGGCATTCAGATGTTGTTTGTCAACGCATCAGTGGTAGTATTTTTTTATATATACGCTTGTTCCATTTTATGTATCCAGGTATAAGCACTGTATAATAAATAAAAAAAATTTTTCTTAATGGAAATGAATTTCCTTTTACAATGTTTATTAAATGCATTTTTAATGTTGGAATATGTAGTAGTTAGGAGCTATTTTTTAACACAGGTATATTTTAAATCTTTATATATGTAATTTGTGTGGGATTGATTATTGTACTAGTTTCAGATAGTATGGGAATGTTAGATGTTACCTTATATATGGAAGTTTTAGGTATAGTTTTAAGTTTTGTATATTAGGTAAATGTTAATTATATAATTGATTAATTGTTTTTTGGCGGGTTTTTAGTTTGTATATAAGGTATTAACTGTTGTTACATGTTGTTCTGATGAAGACAGTAGTGTACTGTGGAAAGCGCTCAACCGTTTTTTGTACCAATAAATCTATCTGTTCCAGTATAGAGTCCAAACTCCAGTTCTACTCAGTGTCATACCGCCTGCTCAGAGGCGATCTGTGCCTGACGTATAAAGCCATATCCAGCCCGGAATTAATGGACATGCTGCACCTCAGAAAATCCAAATCCCATCGAGCTATGCGCTCCAGAGACTTGAACCTCAGCACTGAAATAAATAGGACATGCTGGAGGGACAGATTCATAACCCAGAGGCTCCCTTCACTCTGGAATAAAATCCCAGTCCAGGTTAGGCAGAGTCCCTCATTGACTCTCTTCAAGAGGAATCTTGATGAGTGGATGGGAGATCATAGGTTTACCCCGGGTATCACTTCTGTGTCACTGTTAGACAGAGGCACAGTATACTAACCTCGAAAAAGGGCATAGCAAAATTAATTTAAAATGGGTGGCGAAAGCCAAACACACTCTGGCTAGGCTTATAAATGCCCTAGGGCAGATAGCCTAGTATGAACCTATGAACCTATGAACCTATATTATATTATATTATATTATATTATATTATATTATATTATATTATATTGTATTATGTTATATTATATTACATTATATAGATTCATAGAATAGTGCTAGTCTAATTATTATATTATATTATATTATATTATATTATATTATATTATATTATATTATATTATATTATATTACATTATAGTGCTAGGCTAATTATTAGATTAGATTAGATTAGATTAGATTAGATTATATACTCAACCATTCACACACACACACACACACACACACACACACACACACACACACACACACACACACACTCTGACCCATGCATACACACACTTACCCCCCCACCTCTTTTCTGAAGTTTACTAAACCTACCTGGAATAGGTGACACAGTATCAGTATGTAGACCAAGTTAATTTTTAGGGCCAGTCATGCTAATTTATGCAACTATGAAAGCACATGACTAATTAGCATTTGTTGCTCCTCAGGATTTCTTCATTATCTTTTAACATGGTCAGCAAGACTACCCACCACAGTGACTCTTCCGATCATTGAAAATTGCTGTAATGAGCCAGTTTCTAAATAAAAAAGGATCACTGCCAGGAGTTGGCTGATAATAGTAGGGTAAACCTCTCACAGCATCTCTTTCTGAATTCCAGCCTTGATTTTATTAGCCAGATAGCACCTTGGCACTACAGCCTTCAAAGGGCTTGCAGCAAATACAAAAAATATATTCAATCGGAGAACGTAAAAATATAAATCAATGAATCACAAAAATCCACAGTGCCCTTGCTCCAGCAACAAAATGCGAGTCAGCTTAAAGTCTTAACGCAATTTAATTATTATCCACAAGCGTTTTCGCCACTCACAAAATAGTGGCTTCTTCAGAGAATCAAATTACAACTGCCACAATAAATTACACTTATTTAAAACATTCAAAAAGGAAGTGATGTCACACAGCGTAGGAAACTTAAAACTATTAATTCTAAACATCTAATAATCAAAAAAAGTCACCATGAAAGGCGTAAAAAAGTACAGCAATAAAAATGCAAAGCAATGTTACCTGCTCCACAATAATAATATCAGACAAATGCATTAATAAAAATACATAAGCTACAAAGACATGTATTTCTAAGTCAACTAAGTGCTGTACTTAATAGTCCATATAAAAAATAGGGACAGAAAAAAGTTAAAAAATGTATACAAAGTATTATAATTGTAAAACAAATTTACTCAAATCCTTAAATTTATGTCCATAAAAAATATATATAAAAAAATATCCTACATAAGTCAGCACTTTGATTTGTAAATTAACTAAAACCCACTATCTCAAATAGCTCCTCAATTTCAATACTGCAGAAATATTGCAGTTTTCGTTAAGGCCCGGATGCCGAAAAGCATCCGTTCTAAATTGCCACTCTAATTCACGGGTTTCGAGTAGAAGTGGAATAGGGCCCCCCCCGGTGGTTAGCTTGTACCTGGTCAATGGCCATAAAAGAAAAACTGTGACCTGGGTAACTAATAATATGCTTGGCAAGTGCGTTAGTATCCTTCCCCCTTTTGATCGCGTACAAGTGTTCGTAAATACGATCACGTATCCTGCGATCGGTCTTTCCTATGTAAAAGGAAGGACAACAATCACACAAAGCCACGTAGATGATAGATCTACTCTCACAGTTCAATGGAAATTGGATGACATATTTTTGATCACCTATGTTAAAAGTTTGACCTGATCTAACTTTATGGCACCAGTTACAAAGGCCGCAGGGGTACATGCCAGTCCGTTTGTTAAAAACCTTACTAGAGAAGTCTCTTTGTAACAGTTCTTTAAGGTTACTGTTCCTTTTGAAAACAAAGTTCGGAACAAGACCTAATTTCTCTGTAAGTGTTGGACTATTCAAGATAAAGTGCCAATTCTTGCGGATTATTGCAACAATTTCGTTAGAGTCCAAGTTATAAGTGATAACATAACTTAGTGAAAAGTCATGTACAATATTCGTACTCAAATTGGCCACTGACAAGTTAGGGTTACTGTTCGGTGGAGATTCCGTCTCCAAAATTGAAGAGGGGACCATCATTGTTTTACCCTGGGATAAAATGGCCTTGTAAAAGCCATTCATCCTCTTTGTATCGACTTCCAAAACCAACTCTTCCACTAGTTGTTTAGGGTAACCTCTGTTTAAAAACATACAAACCAGTAGGTTACACTCATTGCGGAAGTCTTCCAAGGTACTGCACATTCTCGCCGCTCTAACCAACTGACCCTTTACAATAGACCTTTTTTGTTTAAAGGGGTGATGGCTAGAGAAGTGAAGAAAAGAATTGCAGTACGTTGGTTTTCTGTATACTCTTGAAGTAAAAACATCACTACTGACATCCTTCAGTAATTTCACGTCCAAGTAATCAATGTCAAATGTAGAGAATTTGTACGTGAATTTTAGGAAGTCAGTAGTACTATTCAAAGTGTCCACAAAGACGTTGGCTCCAGTACTATCCCCTCTAAAAAGGATGAAAATATCATCGAGGTATCTCGTATAATATTGTACAAATCGCATCAGATTTGGTGATGAAAAAAGGAAATGCTTTTCCCAGTAACCCATACAAAAATTAGCCACAGAAGCTCCACAAGGGGAGCCCATAGCTACTCCATGCTTCTGCAAAAAATACTTTTTATCAAAAGTAAAAAAGTTAGATGACAAGACAATATCCAAGATTTGTGTGACAAGATCAATCTCAGTTTGATCAATCTCAGTTTTTGGTGCTCCAAAGTCAATGAGCAAAAGTGCTATCCACTCTAGTGCTTCCTGGTGTGGAATGGAAGTATACAAGTCCACGACGTCGACAGTAAGAAAGTTATCAAGACTGTCGTATTGTAGACTGCTGATACTTTCCAAAAAAGACCAAGAGACTTTACAAACACCAGGAAGAAATTTTAAATATTTGGACAAAATTTTGTCAACCAACTTAGCACTTGGATATGTCATAGAAGATCTTCCATCTATTAAGGCTCTCATAAGGGGGTTGTTTATGTCCTTATGGACCTTAGGTATGCCGAACATAATAGGAATCTTCGGCAACGTGATGTCTATATAGTTATAAGTGTCAGGATCAATCTTGCTCTCCAAAAACAGGTCACAGAAATAACCCCTCATCCTATTATGGGCCCCATGTATTTCATTAATAGATGCTTCAGCATAAGCAGATGACCCCAGGACAGTTAACATTTTGTCCCTATAAGTTAAATTATCTAGAATCACTAGGCCCCCACCTTTGTCAGGTTTGATCAGCCTGACAGAGGAGCTGCAAAGGTCGTCTAAAAGCAGAACTTGTTCTTTAGTAGTGTTATGGCCAGTATGCCTTGTTTTCCTCTGCCTATCTTTGAACAGATGTCTAATGTCAACCTCACATACCTTCTCAAACAAAAGAAGGGAAGGATGGAGGGGTGGATTAAAAACACTAGGCAACTTCAAGATAGACTGAGATGGTGACATATCATTATTAAAGAATAACTTAAGATTTAATTTTCGAACAAAACATTTTAAGTCAATTATTTCTTTTGATATATCTCCGAGTCTACTTGGGACAAAAGTGTACCCATAAGCAAGGAGCTCAACCAATTGTTGCTGGAGCAAGGGCACTGTGGATTTTTGTGATACAAAAAATATATTATTTTATTTAATTCCTCTATGTCACATTCATATTTGATATATATATATATATATATATATATATATATGTGTATATATAGATCTAAGACATTTACTCGACTGAGCAAACAACCAGAATCCAAATGTCTGGGCATACTTATGCGAAAGTGCTTTTCACCGAAGAAGCACTTTCGCGTAAGTATGACTGTTGCCGAGGCTGTACTACGGTGCGGGTAAGGGAAATTTCCCTTTTCCCCACTGTAGTGCGGTCTCAGAGGGAGAATATTAAAGTAGGGGGGTGTGGGGGACGCAGGGGGGCTAAAATGTAAATGTAATGTTTTTTTATTATTTTGTCACACGCTTTAACGAAAGCACTATTTCAATAAAAGTGCTTTCGTTAAAGTGTGTTCGGATTTTATGGATTCAGACGTTTGCTCGGTAGAGCAAACGTCCTAGATCCACACACACATATATATATATATATATATGGATTCACTTCAGAAGCTCGAAATACTGAAATCTTGTATTTCAGTATCTCGAGTCCAAGAAGTTGAATCCACAAAACAACGAAAACTAAAAACTGCGAAATTCAAAACCTCAAATACCAGAGATTTTGAATTTTACAGTTTTACTACATACACACAAACACCATCCACCACACAAACACACAATCACTCTACTACATGAAAGCAGTGGGGCAAGCACCCCTGCACCCCTCATGTAGGGGGCTGCACCCCCCCCACACCCCCCTACTTAAATATTCTCACTCCAAGGTCGCACTACATACAAACACACACACACAAAACACCACCACACAAGCTACTTTCTCTTCGCACACACACATCACAGCAACAAACACACTGTCAAACACCACAGCCCCTACACAAACCCCTTAACCCACACACACACTTACCTGAATACATGACCATAGCGGAAGTTTAGAAGCGTGAAATTCAAAACCTCCGGTATTCGAAGTTTTGAATTTCGTGCTTCTAAACCTTCTCTATTATGTGGATTCGGCTTCTTGGGCTCAAGATACTGAAATTCGAGATTTCAGTATTTCGAGCTTCTGAAGTGAATCCTTATATATATATATATATATATATATATATATATATATATATATATATATATATATATAAACTTAGAAACAAGGAATACCAAAACCAAGTAAAAATATGTGAAGAGGATCACCAAAGGAATACTGCAGCACTCGATCCAGAAAATGTATTGAAAAAGTTAAACTTTTTTCAATAAATTTTCTGGATCGAGTGCTGCAGTGTTCCTTTGATGATCCTCTTCATATATTTTTTACTTTATATATGCATACTAGTAAAACAATTAATAAATCAGTACAAAATAGTTAAAAGGAAGCCAATAGCACAGGCACAATTCAACAATTAATAGCATCCAATCAATGTCATTATTCAGTCCAAATGGACTGAGGATATTTGGCATGAGAATACATGCATCTTACTTTTCTAAAACAACTGTTTAGTAGGCTTGTCATATCTTTGCTATCTGAATAGTTCCTACATGTAAAATAATATCAGAAGCATTAAAAACATGAAAATAACTTGGAAGAGAGTTTTCCATTCTACCACATTTTATTTTCCTGATGTGCTTGTTGTATAGACTTAAATATTCTTAGGGCAGTATTCATAGTTTGGGGCTTCACATTTTTGTAGAGGTGATTGGACAAGAGCAACACTTTGTGGTTATGCAAATCCCAGACTTTAAGGATGACTATGAAAATGAGGAGGAGTTTTTATGAACACACCCCTCACTGCAAAAGCATGAGATGATTAGTGAATAAGCAACAGGGGGACAGCTACTACGCTGTTAAGGAGCTTTACACATATGAACATGAGCTAGATTCATAGACATGAATCTATAATTATCTAATTTGCATATAAAGTGTGTAAATAATCCTGAATTTAAGCCAGTAAGCAGCAGTTTTCAGGGAGAATACGAAAATGCAATGGGAGATTAGTTGGTGCTTCTGCATACCTGGACATTTTACTGAAAGCATCTCTTAGGTAAATGTTTCATTTTGATGCGTGTACATACCTGGATATACCTGGACATTTTACTGAAGTGGTCTCTTTGAGTGAATGTTTCATTTCAGTACTTGTGTATACCTGAACATATTATTGAAGGGGCTGCTTGGGGAAATGTTTCATTTTGGTGCCTGTGCATACTGGGGCATGTTACTGAAGGGGTTGCTTGGGACAATGTTTCATTTTAGTGCTTGTGCATACTTAATACAAACTGATGAAGCGGTTGAGGGGGAAATGATTTATATGTGTGTTAAGGAAGTGCTTGTGCATATGTGGACAGTCAAGTGTGTGGATTGCAACTCCAATATCAAACACGGAGCACCACATTTAACAAGGGTTGAACATACTGCAGGGATGTCAGGTTATAAATTGCAAAACTATCTCATTAGCATATTGTGCTTTACAACATTTATCATTTCCATCTTATTATTTTAAGGCCTTTTGCATTAGTGTAAATGGCCTCTATGAATCTCACTTTTGCTACACTCATTTGTAAACATCAAGAATACCCATAGCACATTTGTGCAAGTGACTATAAATACTGGCTTTAGCAAAGGTAGAAAAGGTTGCAGGGGCACATCAGGGCATATATTATATTTACTGTCTCATAATTATATAAGCATTTAGTGCAAAAATTAATACCATTAAAATAGTGAGTTTGATTAATGACAAACGAGCATGCATTTCTCCTACCTCAAGAGTCTGCCATCTGCCCTCCTAGGTTAGACTACTATATCTGAACTTGAAAAGAATATTTTTTGTAGGTGTGGGATCCTGTAGCTTCATTTGTTCAGGTGGATAGTGTTGGCATGGTTGTAGCCAGGCATGTGCCAAGTACCTTACATACTTTAGCCTATCTATCTGTCTGTCTATCTATCTATCTATCTATCTATCTATCTATCTATCTATCTATCTATCTATCTATTATTATGTGAAATGAGATGTGCTCTAATTTAAAAACCTTTGGTATATTTGTCACAGTTTTATTACATCACTTTATTGATGCTGTTAAGTTGATTATTTTTATGTTTTTTAAATGTTACTTTTTTCTTGCTTAAGCCTGTCACTTCTGATATTTTTTTTCTTTTACAATAATGTCAGAGTACATTGTTTAGACATGTACACTGCTCAGGCTGGGAGGAGTGAGTTACATTCTGCATGCTGCCGTATAATTCCAAATATGTTATGTCCTTCAGTGCTGGTCTAATGCAGTTACTCACTGGATATACAAAATAACTGTAGTAAGCAGAATATGATTTACCTGGTATTCAAGTAATGAGCCAATATCCCCAGACAATAAGGTGATGAGTGATGCTACTTGTCACATAGTAGCAGGAAGCCATTTTGAAATCCCCTGGAGGTTTATAGTATCATTAGTGAAACCTGATAAGTTTGAAATGCAAAAGACCAGCCATTATTTTTTGTGTTTAGTTTTACATCTGTTTTTGGAAGTCTGTTGTATGACAGCTTGAAGAACAAGGAATGTGACCAAACTATTTTGTGGTACAGTTTCAAATTGTTAGATAGCTGTAAGGCATATATTTGTTTTGAAAGGGAAAGAACTGTCTGTCACAGACATCCTTTACTTGATGTTGTGGAGGCTGACACAGACAACTGACTCTACAAGTGAACACTTTAAGTAACATCAACTGAGAAAGCAGCCACATTTTAAATATAATTAACATCAAAGCATATATGACTAGCATAAATGACTACTTTGTAAGTTAATGACTTCCAGCGAGACAGAAGGAAGGGGGATGCAGGAAAGTCAGTAAGACTAAAAATTAAACACTTGTTACAAAAAAGTTAACAAACGTGTGAGAAGTCTGCATGTACTACAAAGCTGTGCATTGAGCTATGCAGACCTTTGGATGGTTTACAGATTTAACATGTGCAACGTAATGAACATTCTGTTGGTTAAGAGTTCATAATTATCAAACAGGTCCTTGGGTCTTTGACTTTACTTCTGAGGGCAGAGGGAATAAGAATTATTTGATTGTAGAACACATTGCAAATAGACAACAGACAACATTGTAGGCACCTGCAAAATGCAAATCATAAATTCAGAATGGATTTATTAGAAGACACAGTGTAGCAGCGCTCCTAAGGAAAAACATACAAAGAAGGGACAAAACAGTTTCAGCCACAGAGTGGACAGTTTTTAGATCTGTTTATATAAATATATATATATATATATATATATATATATATATATATATATATATATATATTCACACACACACACACACACACACACACACACACACACACACACACACACATATATATATATATATATAGATTTCTATTACAAGAATGAAAGTTCACTACTTCGAACTTGTAATAGGAAGCCTCACTTCTGCGAAAGTTCACTTTAACAAAAGTGAACTTTTGCGTAAGTGCACTTCACCGAAAACACCATGACACAGTGGAGGACATAAAAAACAAGCTATGTCCTCCACTATGGTGCGATAGTCACGAACCTTAGGGTTAGGGCACAGGTTAGGGTAAGGGGATAGTT